>NW_027183558.1:0-250378 GCF_041296385.1 Aphelocoma coerulescens
GCTTCACTTCCGCCAAGGACTCTGCCACCTTGAGAGAAGGATGCGCTCTATGGAGTTGAGAAAGAAAGTGCGTCTCACTAGCTTCTTTCCTCTACTTCATAGACAGCAAAGGGGCTATGAAAGGCAGCACTGGCTTTTTGTTCTAGGACTTCTTCTTTACAAGCAGCTGCTGGATGTTTGGAAGGGGGTTTGGGATATGCAAAAATGAGAGGCTAAGATGGTAAGAGGGTAAGATGGAAGTCATCTGGCAAAAGCAGAGCTCACAAAAGGGCCAGCTGAGAAAGCTCTTGCTGCCTACAACTTCAACTGCACCCCTCAAAGCAGCAGCACACACGCTGCTCTCGGCACTTTCCTTCTCAGCTCTACGCACCATCCTAAGCCTTGCCTCTCCCACACTCAGGATCCAAAGACAACGGCACCAGGGACTGCTCACACACTAAAGGCACCAGGACAAAAGGCTCACCAGCTTGGCCTTTGCATTCCCGCTGACAGCTCCACAGCTTGAACCCAGAGAACTGCCTGCTGCCAACAGCCTTTCCAATCACTCTGAGCACCTCATGACAAGGAGTGTGGGGAATGAATCTCCAGCAGCCTCCTGCCCCAGGCTGTCCCCCGGGAGCAGCCCTGCTCCAGGCCGTGACTGCCACCTGCACAGCCAAAGGACCCAGAGCCGGTGTTACACACCACGGCTGTGCCTGGCACAGAGACACCAGTGGCCACACAAGTGGCCATGGCACTGTCCACACACAGTCCCTGCTGCTGCTCCCCCAGCCGCTGGCACCAACTCCCAGCCACCCACTCCTAAAGCCACGGGGCCCACTGGGACACTGCGGGGGCTCGTGGAAGCCAGCGGCCATTGTGACACAGCGGGGCTGCACAGAGCCCACGGTGCTTTGTGACCCGTGGCTCCCAGGAGAGCCTTTGTGATGCTGGGGAACTACAAGGAAGCCTGGCTCCTCTGTGACACCACCACAGAAGCTCAGGGGAGCCCTGGAGACCGTGCTGATGCTATTGAACCTGATGCAACCCTGCCTCCTCTGTGACACCACAGAACCTCTGGGAGCCCTGGAGACCGTGCTGATGCTATGGAACCTGATGCAACCCTGCCTCCACTGTGACACCACAGAAGCTCAGGGAGCCCTGGAGACTGTGGTGATGCTATGGAACCTGATGCAACCCTGCCTCCACTGTGACACCACAGAACCTCTGGGAGCCCTGGAGACCGTGCTGATGCTATGGAACCTGATGCAACCCTGCCTCCACTGTGACACCACAGAAGCTCGGGGAGCTCTGCAGACCGTGGGGGATGCTGGCGAAGCTGACGGAACCCTGGGCACCACAGTGACGCTATGGAACCTGGTGGAACCGAGGGGCCACAGTGACACTGTGGGGCCTTTTGGAAGCAACAGGACCCTGGTGGGAAGCCACGGGATGATTAATCCTGCACGAACCTGCTCCAGGTGGGCTCCTCTCTCCCGGCTTCCACAGGTGCTGCTAGGATCCCACTCCGGCACTGGCTTGGCACGGGCTCACGGCTTCCTTTGGCAATGGCTCTGCTCCAGGATGGCATGCTGCAGAGAATGCAGGTAGATTTTGTGCTCACTCCTGGCATGCAGCTGGACAATAAAGCCTGATCCAGCCCCCCCTCAGCATATGTCCGGCTCTGGCATTGGGGCGGGGCAACTTTGGGAGCAGCCCCAGCCCTGCTCCTGCTCCCGGCTGGGCACCCAGCTGCTGGGACACAGGTGTGTCCTGATGCCACCGTCTACTCCTTTGAGAAGGGGAGGACAGAGTGCATCAGGGAGTTTGGTGTGGCTTACATGCGGCAAGGAGAAGGTGCAGCCCCAAACTGGCTTTCACTTCTAGAACCTTTTGCTATTGCGGGAGCAGCTGCTGGAGCTTTTCAACCGAGCTGCAAGAGTGAAAAGTGTGATGGCATGTCTATCTGAGAAGGAAGGTTCGGTGCCGCAGCCTGTTGTGCACAATTTATATGCTGATAAGAGAAGGGGGTGCTTTTGCAACGTTTTCCTTCCTGACACTTCTGTCTCTGTGAGCTTTAGCTGCTTGGACTCAGGGGTACCGAAGGTATGTGAAAGTGACTGGGATGCGAGAATCATGTTGCACAGGGAACAGGGAAGGTCAGCAAATGTTTCCTGTCCTGGCACATCTCTCAGTCTGAACTGCAGCTGCAGATGCTTCACTTCCGCCAAGGACTCTGCCACCTTGAGAGAAGGATGCGCTCTATGGAGTTGAGAAAGAAAGTGCGTCTCACTAGCTTCTTTCCTCTACTTCATAGACAGCAAAGGGGCTATGAAAGGCAGCACTGGCTTTTTGTTCTAGGACTTCTTCTTTACAAGCAGCTGCTGGATGTTTGGAAGGGGGTTTGGGATATGCAAAAATGAGAGGCTAAGATGGTAAGAGGGTAAGATGGAAGTCATCTGGCAAAAGCAGAGCTCACAAAAGGGCCAGCTGAGAAAGCTCTTGCTGCCTACAACTTCAACTGCACCCCTCAAAGCAGCAGCACACACGCTGCTCTCGGCACTTTCCTTCTCAGCTCTACGCACCATCCTAAGCCTTGCCTCTCCCACACTCAGGATCCAAAGACAACGGCACCAGGGACTGCTCACACACTAAAGGCACCAGGACAAAAGGCTCACCAGCTTGGCCTTTGCATTCCCGCTGACAGCTCCACAGCTTGAACCCAGAGAACTGCCTGCTGCCAACAGCCTTTCCAATCACTCTGAGCACCTCATGACAAGGAGTGTGGGGAATGAATCTCCAGCAGCCTCCTGCCCCAGGCTGTCCCCCGGGAGCAGCCCTGCTCCAGGCCGTGACTGCCACCTGCACAGCCAAAGGACCCAGAGCCGGTGTTACACACCACGGCTGTGCCTGGCACAGAGACACCAGTGGCCACACAAGTGGCCATGGCACTGTCCACACACAGTCCCTGCTGCTGCTCCCCCAGCCGCTGGCACCAACTCCCAGCCACCCACTCCTAAAGCCACGGGGCCCACTGGGACACTGCGGGGGCTCGTGGAAGCCAGCGGCCATTGTGACACAGCGGGGCTGCACAGAGCCCACGGTGCTTTGTGACCCGTGGCTCCCAGGAGAGCCTTTGTGATGCTGGGGAACTACAAGGAAGCCTGGCTCCTCTGTGACACCACCACAGAAGCTCAGGGGAGCCCTGGAGACCGTGCTGATGCTATGGAACCTGATGCAACCCTGCCTCCTCTGTGACACCACAGAACCTCTGGGAGCCCTGGAGACCGTGCTGATGCTATGGAACCTGATGCAACCCTGCCTCCACTGTGACACCACAGAAGCTCAGGGAGCCCTGGAGACTGTGGTGATGCTATGGAACCTGATGCAACCCTGCCTCCACTGTGACACCACAGAACCTCTGGGAGCCCTGGAGACCGTGCTGATGCTATGGAACCTGATGCAACCCTGCCTCCACTGTGACACCACAGAAGCTCGGGGAGCTCTGCAGACCGTGGGGATGCTGGCGAAGCTGACGGAACCCTGGGCACCACAGTGACGCTATGGAACCTGGTGGAACCGAGGGGCCACAGTGACACTGTGGGGCCTTTTGGAAGCAACAGGACCCTGGTGGGAAGCCACGGGATGATTAATCCTGCACGAACCTGCTCCAGGTGGGCTCCTCTCTCCCGGCTTCCACAGGTGCTGCTAGGATCCCACTCCGGCACTGGCTTGGCACGGGCTCACGGCTTCCTTTGGCAATGGCTCTGCTCCAGGATGGCATGCTGCAGAGAATGCAGGTAGATTTTGTGCTCACTCCTGGCATGCAGCTGGACAATAAAGCCTGATCCAGCCCCCCCTCAGCATATGTCCGGCTCTGGCATTGGGGCGGGGCAACTTTGGGAGCAGCCCCAGCCCTGCTCCTGCTCCCGGCTGGGCACCCAGCTGCTGGGACACAGGTGTGTCCTGATGCCACCGTCTACTCCTTTGAGAAGGGGAGGACAGAGTGCATCAGGGAGTTTGGTGTGGCTTACATGCGGCAAGGAGAAGGTGCAGCCCCAAACTGGCTTTCACTTCTAGAACCTTTTGCTATTGCGGGAGCAGCTGCTGGAGCTTTTCAACCGAGCTGCAAGAGTGAAAAGTGTGATGGCATGTCTATCTGAGAAGGAAGGTTCGGTGCCGCAGCCTGTTGTGCACAATTTATATGCTGATAAGAGAAGGGGGTGCTTTTGCAACGTTTTCCTTCCTGACACTTCTGTCTCTGTGAGCTTTAGCTGCTTGGACTCAGGGATACCGAAGGTATGTGAAAGTGACTGGGATGCGAGAATCATGTTGCACAGGGAACAGGGAAGGTCAGCAAATGTTTCCTGTCCTGGCACATCTCTCAGTCTGAACTGCAGCTGCAGATGCTTCACTTCCGCCAAGGACTCTGCCACCTTGAGAGAAGGATGCGCTCTATGGAGTTGAGAAAGAAAGTGCGTCTCACTAGCTTCTTTCCTCTACTTCATAGACAGCAAAGGGGCTATGAAAGGCAGCACTGGCTTTTTGTTCTAGGACTTCTTCTTTACAAGCAGCTGCTGGATGTTTGGAAGGGGGTTTGGGATATGCAAAAATGAGAGGCTAAGATGGTAAGAGGGTAAGATGGAAGTCATCTGGCAAAAGCAGAGCTCACAAAAGGGCCAGCTGAGAAAGCTCTTGCTGCCTACAACTTCAACTGCACCCCTCAAAGCAGCAGCACACACGCTGCTCTCGGCACTTTCCTTCTCAGCTCTACGCACCATCCTAAGCCTTGCCTCTCCCACACTCAGGATCCAAAGACAACGGCACCAGGGACTGCTCACACACTAAAGGCACCAGGACAAAAGGCTCACCAGCTTGGCCTTTGCATTCCCGCTGACAGCTCCACAGCTTGAACCCAGAGAACTGCCTGCTGCCAACAGCCTTTCCAATCACTCTGAGCACCTCATGACAAGGAGTGTGGGGAATGAATCTCCAGCAGCCTCCTGCCCCAGGCTGTCCCCCGGGAGCAGCCCTGCTCCAGGCTGTGACTGCCACCTGCACAGCCAAAGGACCCAGAGCCGGTGTTACACACCACGGCTGTGCCTGGCACAGAGACACCAGTGGCCACACAAGTGGCCATGGCACTGTCCACACACAGTCCCTGCTGCTGCTCCCCCAGCCGCTGGCACCAACTCCCAGCCACCCACTCCTAAAGCCACGGGGCCCACTGGGACACTGCGGGGGCTCGTGGAAGCCAGCGGCCATTGTGACACAGCGGGGCTGCACAGAGCCCACGGTGCTTTGTGACCCGTGGCTCCCAGGAGAGCCTTTGTGATGCTGGGGAACTACAAGGAAGCCTGGCTCCTCTGTGACACCACCACAGAAGCTCAGGGGAGCCCTGGAGACCGTGCTGATGCTATTGAACCTGATGCAACCCTGCCTCCTCTGTGACACCACAGAACCTCTGGGAGCCCTGGAGACCGTGCTGATGCTATGGAACCTGATGCAACCCTGCCTCCACTGTGACACCACAGAAGCTCAGGGAGCCCTGGAGACTGTGGTGATGCTATGGAACCTGATGCAACCCTGCCTCCACTGTGACACCACAGAACCTCTGGGAGCCCTGGAGACCGTGCTGATGCTATGGAACCTGATGCAACCCTGCCTCCACTGTGACACCACAGAAGCTCGGGGAGCTCTGCAGACCGTGGGGATGCTGGCGAAGCTGACGGAACCCTGGGCACCACAGTGACGCTATGGAACCTGGTGGAACCGAGGGGCCACAGTGACACTGTGGGGCCTTTTGGAAGCAACAGGACCCTGGTGGGAAGCCACGGGATGATTAATCCTGCACGAACCTGCTCCAGGTGGGCTCCTCTCTCCCGGCTTCCACAGGTGCTGCTAGGATCCCACTCCGGCACTGGCTTGGCACGGGCTCACGGCTTCCTTTGGCAATGGCTCTGCTCCAGGATGGCATGCTGCAGAGAATGCAGGTAGATTTTGTGCTCACTCCTGGCATGCAGCTGGACAATAAAGCCTGATCCAGCCCCCCCTCAGCATATGTCCGGCTCTGGCATTGGGGCGGGGCAACTTTGGGAGCAGCCCCAGCCCTGCTCCTGCTCCCGGCTGGGCACCCAGCTGCTGGGACACAGGTGTGTCCTGATGCCACCGTCTACTCCTTTGAGAAGGGGAGGACAGAGTGCATCAGGGAGTTTGGTGTGGCTTACATGCGGCAAGGAGAAGGTGCAGCCCCAAACTGGCTTTCACTTCTAGAACCTTTTGCTATTGCGGGAGCAGCTGCTGGAGCTTTTCAACCGAGCTGCAAGAGTGAAAAGTGTGATGGCATGTCTATCTGAGAAGGAAGGTTCGGTGCCGCAGCCTGTTGTGCACAATTTATATGCTGATAAGAGAAGGGGGTGCTTTTGCAACGTTTTCCTTCCTGACACTTCTGTCTCTGTGAGCTTTAGCTGCTTGGACTCAGGGGTACCGAAGGTATGTGAAAGTGACTGGGATGCGAGAATCATGTTGCACAGGGAACAGGGAAGGTCAGCAAATGTTTCCTGTCCTGGCACATCTCTCAGTCTGAACTGCAGCTGCAGATGCTTCACTTCCGCCAAGGACTCTGCCACCTTGAGAGAAGGATGCGCTCTATGGAGTTGAGAAAGAAAGTGCGTCTCACTAGCTTCTTTCCTCTACTTCATAGACAGCAAAGGGGCTATGAAAGGCAGCACTGGCTTTTTGTTCTAGGACTTCTTCTTTACAAGCAGCTGCTGGATGTTTGGAAGGGGGTTTGGGATATGCAAAAATGAGAGGCTAAGATGGTAAGAGGGTAAGATGGAAGTCATCTGGCAAAAGCAGAGCTCACAAAAGGGCCAGCTGAGAAAGCTCTTGCTGCCTACAACTTCAACTGCACCCCTCAAAGCAGCAGCACACACGCTGCTCTCGGCACTTTCCTTCTCAGCTCTACGCACCATCCTAAGCCTTGCCTCTCCCACACTCAGGATCCAAAGACAACGGCACCAGGGACTGCTCACACACTAAAGGCACCAGGACAAAAGGCTCACCAGCTTGGCCTTTGCATTCCCGCTGACAGCTCCACAGCTTGAACCCAGAGAACTGCCTGCTGCCAACAGCCTTTCCAATCACTCTGAGCACCTCATGACAAGGAGTGTGGGGAATGAATCTCCAGCAGCCTCCTGCCCCAGGCTGTCCCCCGGGAGCAGCCCTGCTCCAGGCCGTGACTGCCACCTGCACAGCCAAAGGACCCAGAGCCGGTGTTACACACCACGGCTGTGCCTGGCACAGAGACACCAGTGGCCACACAAGTGGCCATGGCACTGTCCACACACAGTCCCTGCTGCTGCTCCCCCAGCCGCTGGCACCAACTCCCAGCCACCCACTCCTAAAGCCACGGGGCCCACTGGGACACTGCGGGGGCTCGTGGAAGCCAGCGGCCATTGTGACACAGCGGGGCTGCACAGAGCCCACGGTGCTTTGTGACCCGTGGCTCCCAGGAGAGCCTTTGTGATGCTGGGGAACTACAAGGAAGCCTGGCTCCTCTGTGACACCACCACAGAAGCTCAGGGGAGCCCTGGAGACCGTGCTGATGCTATGGAACCTGATGCAACCCTGCCTCCTCTGTGACACCACAGAACCTCTGGGAGCCCTGGAGACCGTGCTGATGCTATGGAACCTGATGCAACCCTGCCTCCACTGTGACACCACAGAAGCTCAGGGAGCCCTGGAGACTGTGGTGATGCTATGGAACCTGATGCAACCCTGCCTCCACTGTGACACCACAGAACCTCTGGGAGCCCTGGAGACCGTGCTGATGCTATGGAACCTGATGCAACCCTGCCTCCACTGTGACACCACAGAAGCTCGGGGAGCTCTGCAGACCGTGGGGATGCTGGCGAAGCTGACGGAACCCTGGGCACCACAGTGACGCTATGGAACCTGGTGGAACCGAGGGGCCACAGTGACACTGTGGGGCCTTTTGGAAGCAACAGGACCCTGGTGGGAAGCCACGGGATGATTAATCCTGCACGAACCTGCTCCAGGTGGGCTCCTCTCTCCCGGCTTCCACAGGTGCTGCTAGGATCCCACTCCGGCACTGGCTTGGCACGGGCTGACGGCTTCCTTTGGCAATGGCTCTGCTCCAGGATGGCATGCTGCAGAGAATGCAGGTAGATTTTGTGCTCACTCCTGGCATGCAGCTGGACAATAAAGCCTGATCCAGCCCCCCCTCAGCATATGTCCGGCTCTGGCATTGGGGCGGGGCAACTTTGGGAGCAGCCCCAGCCCTGCTCCTGCTCCCGGCTGGGCACCCAGCTGCTGGGACACAGGTGTGTCCTGATGCCACCGTCTACTCCTTTGAGAAGGGGAGGACAGAGTGCATCAGGGAGTTTGGTGTGGCTTACATGCGGCAAGGAGAAGGTGCAGCCCCAAACTGGCTTTCACTTCTAGAACCTTTTGCTATTGCGGGAGCAGCTGCTGGAGCTTTTCAACCGAGCTGCAAGAGTGAAAAGTGTGATGGCATGTCTATCTGAGAAGGAAGGTTCGGTGCCGCAGCCTGTTGTGCACAATTTATATGCTGATAAGAGAAGGGGGTGCTTTTGGAACGTTTTCCTTCCTGACACTTCTGTCTCTGTGAGCTTTAGCTGCTTGGACTCAGGGATACCGAAGGTATGTGAAAGTGACTGGGATGCGAGAATCATGTTGCACAGGGAACAGGGAAGGTCAGCAAATGTTTCCTGTCCTGGCACATCTCTCAGTCTGAACTGCAGCTGCAGATGCTTCACTTCCGCCAAGGACTCTGCCACCTTGAGAGAAGGATGCGCTCTATGGAGTTGAGAAAGAAAGTGCGTCTCACTAGCTTCTTTCCTCTACTTCATAGACAGCAAAGGGGCTATGAAAGGCAGCACTGGCTTTTTGTTCTAGGACTTCTTCTTTACAAGCAGCTGCTGGATGTTTGGAAGGGGGTTTGGGATATGCAAAAATGAGAGGCTAAGATGGTAAGAGGGTAAGATGGAAGTCATCTGGCAAAAGCAGAGCTCACAAAAGGGCCAGCTGAGAAAGCTCTTGCTGCCTACAACTTCAACTGCACCCCTCAAAGCAGCAGCACACACGCTGCTCTCGGCACTTTCCTTCTCAGCTCTACGCACCATCCTAAGCCTTGCCTCTCCCACACTCAGGATCCAAAGACAACGGCACCAGGGACTGCTCACACACTAAAGGCACCAGGACAAAAGGCTCACCAGCTTGGCCTTTGCATTCCCGCTGACAGCTCCACAGCTTGAACCCAGAGAACTGCCTGCTGCCAACAGCCTTTCCAATCACTCTGAGCACCTCATGACAAGGAGTGTGGGGAATGAATCTCCAGCAGCCTCCTGCCCCAGGCTGTCCCCCGGGAGCAGCCCTGCTCCAGGCTGTGACTGCCACCTGCACAGCCAAAGGACCCAGAGCCGGTGTTACACACCACGGCTGTGCCTGGCACAGAGACACCAGTGGCCACACAAGTGGCCATGGCACTGTCCACACACAGTCCCTGCTGCTGCTCCCCCAGCCGCTGGCACCAACTCCCAGCCACCCACTCCTAAAGCCACGGGGCCCACTGGGACACTGCGGGGGCTCGTGGAAGCCAGCGGCCATTGTGACACAGCGGGGCTGCACAGAGCCCACGGTGCTTTGTGACCCGTGGCTCCCAGGAGAGCCTTTGTGATGCTGGGGAACTACAAGGAAGCCTGGCTCCTCTGTGACACCACCACAGAAGCTCAGGGGAGCCCTGGAGACCGTGCTGATGCTATTGAACCTGATGCAACCCTGCCTCCTCTGTGACACCACAGAACCTCTGGGAGCCCTGGAGACCGTGCTGATGCTATGGAACCTGATGCAACCCTGCCTCCACTGTGACACCACAGAAGCTCAGGGAGCCCTGGAGACTGTGGTGATGCTATGGAACCTGATGCAACCCTGCCTCCACTGTGACACCACAGAACCTCTGGGAGCCCTGGAGACCGTGCTGATGCTATGGAACCTGATGCAACCCTGCCTCCACTGTGACACCACAGAAGCTCGGGGAGCTCTGCAGACCGTGGGGATGCTGGCGAAGCTGACGGAACCCTGGGCACCACAGTGACGCTATGGAACCTGGTGGAACCGAGGGGCCACAGTGACACTGTGGGGCCTTTTGGAAGCAACAGGACCCTGGTGGGAAGCCACGGGATGATTAATCCTGCACGAACCTGCTCCAGGTGGGCTCCTCTCTCCCGGCTTCCACAGGTGCTGCTAGGATCCCACTCCGGCACTGGCTTGGCACGGGCTCACGGCTTCCTTTGGCAATGGCTCTGCTCCAGGATGGCATGCTGCAGAGAATGCAGGTAGATTTTGTGCTCACTCCTGGCATGCAGCTGGACAATAAAGCCTGATCCAGCCCCCCCTCAGCATATGTCCGGCTCTGGCATTGGGGCGGGGCAACTTTGGGAGCAGCCCCAGCCCTGCTCCTGCTCCCGGCTGGGCACCCAGCTGCTGGGACACAGGTGTGTCCTGATGCCACCGTCTACTCCTTTGAGAAGGGGAGGACAGAGTGCATCAGGGAGTTTGGTGTGGCTTACATGCGGCAAGGAGAAGGTGCAGCCCCAAACTGGCTTTCACTTCTAGAACCTTTTGCTATTGCGGGAGCAGCTGCTGGAGCTTTTCAACCGAGCTGCAAGAGTGAAAAGTGTGATGGCATGTCTATCTGAGAAGGAAGGTTCGGTGCCGCAGCCTGTTGTGCACAATTTATATGCTGATAAGAGAAGGGGGTGCTTTTGGAACGTTTTCCTTCCTGACACTTCTGTCTCTGTGAGCTTTAGCTGCTTGGACTCAGGGATACCGAAGGTATGTGAAAGTGACTGGGATGCGAGAATCATGTTGCACAGGGAACAGGGAAGGTCAGCAAATGTTTCCTGTCCTGGCACATCTCTCAGTCTGAACTGCAGCTGCAGATGCTTCACTTCCGCCAAGGACTCTGCCACCTTGAGAGAAGGATGCGCTCTATGGAGTTGAGAAAGAAAGTGCGTCTCACTAGCTTCTTTCCTCTACTTCATAGACAGCAAAGGGGCTATGAAAGGCAGCACTGGCTTTTTGTTCTAGGACTTCTTCTTTACAAGCAGCTGCTGGATGTTTGGAAGGGGGTTTGGGATATGCAAAAATGAGAGGCTAAGATGGTAAGAGGGTAAGATGGAAGTCATCTGGCAAAAGCAGAGCTCACAAAAGGGCCAGCTGAGAAAGCTCTTGCTGCCTACAACTTCAACTGCACCCCTCAAAGCAGCAGCACACACGCTGCTCTCGGCACTTTCCTTCTCAGCTCTACGCACCATCCTAAGCCTTGCCTCTCCCACACTCAGGATCCAAAGACAACGGCACCAGGGACTGCTCACACACTAAAGGCACCAGGACAAAAGGCTCACCAGCTTGGCCTTTGCATTCCCGCTGACAGCTCCACAGCTTGAACCCAGAGAACTGCCTGCTGCCAACAGCCTTTCCAATCACTCTGAGCACCTCATGACAAGGAGTGTGGGGAATGAATCTCCAGCAGCCTCCTGCCCCAGGCTGTCCCCCGGGAGCAGCCCTGCTCCAGGCTGTGACTGCCACCTGCACAGCCAAAGGACCCAGAGCCGGTGTTACACACCACGGCTGTGCCTGGCACAGAGACACCAGTGGCCACACAAGTGGCCATGGCACTGTCCACACACAGTCCCTGCTGCTGCTCCCCCAGCCGCTGGCACCAACTCCCAGCCACCCACTCCTAAAGCCACGGGGCCCACTGGGACACTGCGGGGGCTCGTGGAAGCCAGCGGCCATTGTGACACAGCGGGGCTGCACAGAGCCCACGGTGCTTTGTGACCCGTGGCTCCCAGGAGAGCCTTTGTGATGCTGGGGAACTACAAGGAAGCCTGGCTCCTCTGTGACACCACCACAGAAGCTCAGGGGAGCCCTGGAGACCGTGCTGATGCTATTGAACCTGATGCAACCCTGCCTCCTCTGTGACACCACAGAACCTCTGGGAGCCCTGGAGACCGTGCTGATGCTATGGAACCTGATGCAACCCTGCCTCCACTGTGACACCACAGAAGCTCAGGGAGCCCTGGAGACTGTGGTGATGCTATGGAACCTGATGCAACCCTGCCTCCACTGTGACACCACAGAACCTCTGGGAGCCCTGGAGACCGTGCTGATGCTATGGAACCTGATGCAACCCTGCCTCCACTGTGACACCACAGAAGCTCGGGGAGCTCTGCAGACCGTGGGGATGCTGGCGAAGCTGACGGAACCCTGGGCACCACAGTGACGCTATGGAACCTGGTGGAACCGAGGGGCCACAGTGACACTGTGGGGCCTTTTGGAAGCAACAGGACCCTGGTGGGAAGCCACGGGATGATTAATCCTGCACGAACCTGCTCCAGGTGGGCTCCTCTCTCCCGGCTTCCACAGGTGCTGCTAGGATCCCACTCCGGCACTGGCTTGGCACGGGCTCACGGCTTCCTTTGGCAATGGCTCTGCTCCAGGATGGCATGCTGCAGAGAATGCAGGTAGATTTTGTGCTCACTCCTGGCATGCAGCTGGACAATAAAGCCTGATCCAGCCCCCCCTCAGCATATGTCCGGCTCTGGCATTGGGGCGGGGCAACTTTGGGAGCAGCCCCAGCCCTGCTCCTGCTCCCGGCTGGGCACCCAGCTGCTGGGACACAGGTGTGTCCTGATGCCACCGTCTACTCCTTTGAGAAGGGGAGGACAGAGTGCATCAGGGAGTTTGGTGTGGCTTACATGCGGCAAGGAGAAGGTGCAGCCCCAAACTGGCTTTCACTTCTAGAACCTTTTGCTATTGCGGGAGCAGCTGCTGGAGCTTTTCAACCGAGCTGCAAGAGTGAAAAGTGTGATGGCATGTCTATCTGAGAAGGAAGGTTCGGTGCCGCAGCCTGTTGTGCACAATTTATATGCTGATAAGAGAAGGGGGTGCTTTTGCAACGTTTTCCTTCCTGACACTTCTGTCTCTGTGAGCTTTAGCTGCTTGGACTCAGGGGTACCGAAGGTATGTGAAAGTGACTGGGATGCGAGAATCATGTTGCACAGGGAACAGGGAAGGTCAGCAAATGTTTCCTGTCCTGGCACATCTCTCAGTCTGAACTGCAGCTGCAGATGCTTCACTTCCGCCAAGGACTCTGCCACCTTGAGAGAAGGATGCGCTCTATGGAGTTGAGAAAGAAAGTGCGTCTCACTAGCTTCTTTCCTCTACTTCATAGACAGCAAAGGGGCTATGAAAGGCAGCACTGGCTTTTTGTTCTAGGACTTCTTCTTTACAAGCAGCTGCTGGATGTTTGGAAGGGGGTTTGGGATATGCAAAAATGAGAGGCTAAGATGGTAAGAGGGTAAGATGGAAGTCATCTGGCAAAAGCAGAGCTCACAAAAGGGCCAGCTGAGAAAGCTCTTGCTGCCTACAACTTCAACTGCACCCCTCAAAGCAGCAGCACACACGCTGCTCTCGGCACTTTCCTTCTCAGCTCTACGCACCATCCTAAGCCTTGCCTCTCCCACACTCAGGATCCAAAGACAACGGCACCAGGGACTGCTCACACACTAAAGGCACCAGGACAAAAGGCTCACCAGCTTGGCCTTTGCATTCCCGCTGACAGCTCCACAGCTTGAACCCAGAGAACTGCCTGCTGCCAACAGCCTTTCCAATCACTCTGAGCACCTCATGACAAGGAGTGTGGGGAATGAATCTCCAGCAGCCTCCTGCCCCAGGCTGTCCCCCGGGAGCAGCCCTGCTCCAGGCCGTGACTGCCACCTGCACAGCCAAAGGACCCAGAGCCGGTGTTACACACCACGGCTGTGCCTGGCACAGAGACACCAGTGGCCACACAAGTGGCCATGGCACTGTCCACACACAGTCCCTGCTGCTGCTCCCCCAGCCGCTGGCACCAACTCCCAGCCACCCACTCCTAAAGCCACGGGGCCCACTGGGACACTGCGGGGGCTCGTGGAAGCCAGCGGCCATTGTGACACAGCGGGGCTGCACAGAGCCCACGGTGCTTTGTGACCCGTGGCTCCCAGGAGAGCCTTTGTGATGCTGGGGAACTACAAGGAAGCCTGGCTCCTCTGTGACACCACCACAGAAGCTCAGGGGAGCCCTGGAGACCGTGCTGATGCTATGGAACCTGATGCAACCCTGCCTCCTCTGTGACACCACAGAACCTCTGGGAGCCCTGGAGACCGTGCTGATGCTATGGAACCTGATGCAACCCTGCCTCCACTGTGACACCACAGAAGCTCAGGGAGCCCTGGAGACTGTGGTGATGCTATGGAACCTGATGCAACCCTGCCTCCACTGTGACACCACAGAACCTCTGGGAGCCCTGGAGACCGTGCTGATGCTATGGAACCTGATGCAACCCTGCCTCCACTGTGACACCACAGAAGCTCGGGGAGCTCTGCAGACCGTGGGGATGCTGGCGAAGCTGACGGAACCCTGGGCACCACAGTGACGCTATGGAACCTGGTGGAACCGAGGGGCCACAGTGACACTGTGGGGCCTTTTGGAAGCAACAGGACCCTGGTGGGAAGCCACGGGATGATTAATCCTGCACGAACCTGCTCCAGGTGGGCTCCTCTCTCCCGGCTTCCACAGGTGCTGCTAGGATCCCACTCCGGCACTGGCTTGGCACGGGCTGACGGCTTCCTTTGGCAATGGCTCTGCTCCAGGATGGCATGCTGCAGAGAATGCAGGTAGATTTTGTGCTCACTCCTGGCATGCAGCTGGACAATAAAGCCTGATCCAGCCCCCCCTCAGCATATGTCCGGCTCTGGCATTGGGGCGGGGCAACTTTGGGAGCAGCCCCAGCCCTGCTCCTGCTCCCGGCTGGGCACCCAGCTGCTGGGACACAGGTGTGTCCTGATGCCACCGTCTACTCCTTTGAGAAGGGGAGGACAGAGTGCATCAGGGAGTTTGGTGTGGCTTACATGCGGCAAGGAGAAGGTGCAGCCCCAAACTGGCTTTCACTTCTAGAACCTTTTGCTATTGCGGGAGCAGCTGCTGGAGCTTTTCAACCGAGCTGCAAGAGTGAAAAGTGTGATGGCATGTCTATCTGAGAAGGAAGGTTCGGTGCCGCAGCCTGTTGTGCACAATTTATATGCTGATAAGAGAAGGGGGTGCTTTTGGAACGTTTTCCTTCCTGACACTTCTGTCTCTGTGAGCTTTAGCTGCTTGGACTCAGGGATACCGAAGGTATGTGAAAGTGACTGGGATGCGAGAATCATGTTGCACAGGGAACAGGGAAGGTCAGCAAATGTTTCCTGTCCTGGCACATCTCTCAGTCTGAACTGCAGCTGCAGATGCTTCACTTCCGCCAAGGACTCTGCCACCTTGAGAGAAGGATGCGCTCTATGGAGTTGAGAAAGAAAGTGCGTCTCACTAGCTTCTTTCCTCTACTTCATAGACAGCAAAGGGGCTATGAAAGGCAGCACTGGCTTTTTGTTCTAGGACTTCTTCTTTACAAGCAGCTGCTGGATGTTTGGAAGGGGGTTTGGGATATGCAAAAATGAGAGGCTAAGATGGTAAGAGGGTAAGATGGAAGTCATCTGGCAAAAGCAGAGCTCACAAAAGGGCCAGCTGAGAAAGCTCTTGCTGCCTACAACTTCAACTGCACCCCTCAAAGCAGCAGCACACACGCTGCTCTCGGCACTTTCCTTCTCAGCTCTACGCACCATCCTAAGCCTTGCCTCTCCCACACTCAGGATCCAAAGACAACGGCACCAGGGACTGCTCACACACTAAAGGCACCAGGACAAAAGGCTCACCAGCTTGGCCTTTGCATTCCCGCTGACAGCTCCACAGCTTGAACCCAGAGAACTGCCTGCTGCCAACAGCCTTTCCAATCACTCTGAGCACCTCATGACAAGGAGTGTGGGGAATGAATCTCCAGCAGCCTCCTGCCCCAGGCTGTCCCCCGGGAGCAGCCCTGCTCCAGGCTGTGACTGCCACCTGCACAGCCAAAGGACCCAGAGCCGGTGTTACACACCACGGCTGTGCCTGGCACAGAGACACCAGTGGCCACACAAGTGGCCATGGCACTGTCCACACACAGTCCCTGCTGCTGCTCCCCCAGCCGCTGGCACCAACTCCCAGCCACCCACTCCTAAAGCCACGGGGCCCACTGGGACACTGCGGGGGCTCGTGGAAGCCAGCGGCCATTGTGACACAGCGGGGCTGCACAGAGCCCACGGTGCTTTGTGACCCGTGGCTCCCAGGAGAGCCTTTGTGATGCTGGGGAACTACAAGGAAGCCTGGCTCCTCTGTGACACCACCACAGAAGCTCAGGGGAGCCCTGGAGACCGTGCTGATGCTATTGAACCTGATGCAACCCTGCCTCCTCTGTGACACCACAGAACCTCTGGGAGCCCTGGAGACCGTGCTGATGCTATGGAACCTGATGCAACCCTGCCTCCACTGTGACACCACAGAAGCTCAGGGAGCCCTGGAGACTGTGGTGATGCTATGGAACCTGATGCAACCCTGCCTCCACTGTGACACCACAGAACCTCTGGGAGCCCTGGAGACCGTGCTGATGCTATGGAACCTGATGCAACCCTGCCTCCACTGTGACACCACAGAAGCTCGGGGAGCTCTGCAGACCGTGGGGATGCTGGCGAAGCTGACGGAACCCTGGGCACCACAGTGACGCTATGGAACCTGGTGGAACCGAGGGGCCACAGTGACACTGTGGGGCCTTTTGGAAGCAACAGGACCCTGGTGGGAAGCCACGGGATGATTAATCCTGCACGAACCTGCTCCAGGTGGGCTCCTCTCTCCCGGCTTCCACAGGTGCTGCTAGGATCCCACTCCGGCACTGGCTTGGCACGGGCTCACGGCTTCCTTTGGCAATGGCTCTGCTCCAGGATGGCATGCTGCAGAGAATGCAGGTAGATTTTGTGCTCACTCCTGGCATGCAGCTGGACAATAAAGCCTGATCCAGCCCCCCCTCAGCATATGTCCGGCTCTGGCATTGGGGCGGGGCAACTTTGGGAGCAGCCCCAGCCCTGCTCCTGCTCCCGGCTGGGCACCCAGCTGCTGGGACACAGGTGTGTCCTGATGCCACCGTCTACTCCTTTGAGAAGGGGAGGACAGAGTGCATCAGGGAGTTTGGTGTGGCTTACATGCGGCAAGGAGAAGGTGCAGCCCCAAACTGGCTTTCACTTCTAGAACCTTTTGCTATTGCGGGAGCAGCTGCTGGAGCTTTTCAACCGAGCTGCAAGAGTGAAAAGTGTGATGGCATGTCTATCTGAGAAGGAAGGTTCGGTGCCGCAGCCTGTTGTGCACAATTTATATGCTGATAAGAGAAGGGGGTGCTTTTGCAACGTTTTCCTTCCTGACACTTCTGTCTCTGTGAGCTTTAGCTGCTTGGACTCAGGGGTACCGAAGGTATGTGAAAGTGACTGGGATGCGAGAATCATGTTGCACAGGGAACAGGGAAGGTCAGCAAATGTTTCCTGTCCTGGCACATCTCTCAGTCTGAACTGCAGCTGCAGATGCTTCACTTCCGCCAAGGACTCTGCCACCTTGAGAGAAGGATGCGCTCTATGGAGTTGAGAAAGAAAGTGCGTCTCACTAGCTTCTTTCCTCTACTTCATAGACAGCAAAGGGGCTATGAAAGGCAGCACTGGCTTTTTGTTCTAGGACTTCTTCTTTACAAGCAGCTGCTGGATGTTTGGAAGGGGGTTTGGGATATGCAAAAATGAGAGGCTAAGATGGTAAGAGGGTAAGATGGAAGTCATCTGGCAAAAGCAGAGCTCACAAAAGGGCCAGCTGAGAAAGCTCTTGCTGCCTACAACTTCAACTGCACCCCTCAAAGCAGCAGCACACACGCTGCTCTCGGCACTTTCCTTCTCAGCTCTACGCACCATCCTAAGCCTTGCCTCTCCCACACTCAGGATCCAAAGACAACGGCACCAGGGACTGCTCACACACTAAAGGCACCAGGACAAAAGGCTCACCAGCTTGGCCTTTGCATTCCCGCTGACAGCTCCACAGCTTGAACCCAGAGAACTGCCTGCTGCCAACAGCCTTTCCAATCACTCTGAGCACCTCATGACAAGGAGTGTGGGGAATGAATCTCCAGCAGCCTCCTGCCCCAGGCTGTCCCCCGGGAGCAGCCCTGCTCCAGGCCGTGACTGCCACCTGCACAGCCAAAGGACCCAGAGCCGGTGTTACACACCACGGCTGTGCCTGGCACAGAGACACCAGTGGCCACACAAGTGGCCATGGCACTGTCCACACACAGTCCCTGCTGCTGCTCCCCCAGCCGCTGGCACCAACTCCCAGCCACCCACTCCTAAAGCCACGGGGCCCACTGGGACACTGCGGGGGCTCGTGGAAGCCAGCGGCCATTGTGACACAGCGGGGCTGCACAGAGCCCACGGTGCTTTGTGACCCGTGGCTCCCAGGAGAGCCTTTGTGATGCTGGGGAACTACAAGGAAGCCTGGCTCCTCTGTGACACCACCACAGAAGCTCAGGGGAGCCCTGGAGACCGTGCTGATGCTATGGAACCTGATGCAACCCTGCCTCCTCTGTGACACCACAGAACCTCTGGGAGCCCTGGAGACCGTGCTGATGCTATGGAACCTGATGCAACCCTGCCTCCACTGTGACACCACAGAAGCTCAGGGAGCCCTGGAGACTGTGGTGATGCTATGGAACCTGATGCAACCCTGCCTCCACTGTGACACCACAGAACCTCTGGGAGCCCTGGTGACCGTGCTGATGCTATGGAACCTGATGCAACCCTGCCTCCACTGTGACACCACAGAAGCTCGGGGAGCTCTGCAGACCGTGGGGATGCTGGCGAAGCTGACGGAACCCTGGGCACCACAGTGACGCTATGGAACCTGGTGGAACCGAGGGGCCACAGTGACACTGTGGGGCCTTTTGGAAGCAACAGGACCCTGGTGGGAAGCCACGGGATGATTAATCCTGCACGAACCTGCTCCAGGTGGGCTCCTCTCTCCCGGCTTCCACAGGTGCTGCTAGGATCCCACTCCGGCACTGGCTTGGCACGGGCTCACGGCTTCCTTTGGCAATGGCTCTGCTCCAGGATGGCATGCTGCAGAGAATGCAGGTAGATTTTGTGCTCACTCCTGGCATGCAGCTGGACAATAAAGCCTGATCCAGCCCCCCCTCAGCATATGTCCGGCTCTGGCATTGGGGCGGGGCAACTTTGGGAGCAGCCCCAGCCCTGCTCCTGCTCCCGGCTGGGCACCCAGCTGCTGGGACACAGGTGTGTCCTGATGCCACCGTCTACTCCTTTGAGAAGGGGAGGACAGAGTGCATCAGGGAGTTTGGTGTGGCTTACATGCGGCAAGGAGAAGGTGCAGCCCCAAACTGGCTTTCACTTCTAGAACCTTTTGCTATTGCGGGAGCAGCTGCTGGAGCTTTTCAACCGAGCTGCAAGAGTGAAAAGTGTGATGGCATGTCTATCTGAGAAGGAAGGTTCGGTGCCGCAGCCTGTTGTGCACAATTTATATGCTGATAAGAGAAGGGGGTGCTTTTGCAACGTTTTCCTTCCTGACACTTCTGTCTCTGTGAGCTTTAGCTGCTTGGACTCAGGGATACCGAAGGTATGTGAAAGTGACTGGGATGCGAGAATCATGTTGCACAGGGAACAGGGAAGGTCAGCAAATGTTTCCTGTCCTGGCACATCTCTCAGTCTGAACTGCAGCTGCAGATGCTTCACTTCCGCCAAGGACTCTGCCACCTTGAGAGAAGGATGCGCTCTATGGAGTTGAGAAAGAAAGTGCGTCTCACTAGCTTCTTTCCTCTACTTCATAGACAGCAAAGGGGCTATGAAAGGCAGCACTGGCTTTTTGTTCTAGGACTTCTTCTTTACAAGCAGCTGCTGGATGTTTGGAAGGGGGTTTGGGATATGCAAAAATGAGAGGCTAAGATGGTAAGAGGGTAAGATGGAAGTCATCTGGCAAAAGCAGAGCTCACAAAAGGGCCAGCTGAGAAAGCTCTTGCTGCCTACAACTTCAACTGCACCCCTCAAAGCAGCAGCACACACGCTGCTCTCGGCACTTTCCTTCTCAGCTCTACGCACCATCCTAAGCCTTGCCTCTCCCACACTCAGGATCCAAAGACAACGGCACCAGGGACTGCTCACACACTAAAGGCACCAGGACAAAAGGCTCACCAGCTTGGCCTTTGCATTCCCGCTGACAGCTCCACAGCTTGAACCCAGAGAACTGCCTGCTGCCAACAGCCTTTCCAATCACTCTGAGCACCTCATGACAAGGAGTGTGGGGAATGAATCTCCAGCAGCCTCCTGCCCCAGGCTGTCCCCCGGGAGCAGCCCTGCTCCAGGCTGTGACTGCCACCTGCACAGCCAAAGGACCCAGAGCCGGTGTTACACACCACGGCTGTGCCTGGCACAGAGACACCAGTGGCCACACAAGTGGCCATGGCACTGTCCACACACAGTCCCTGCTGCTGCTCCCCCAGCCGCTGGCACCAACTCCCAGCCACCCACTCCTAAAGCCACGGGGCCCACTGGGACACTGCGGGGGCTCGTGGAAGCCAGCGGCCATTGTGACACAGCGGGGCTGCACAGAGCCCACGGTGCTTTGTGACCCGTGGCTCCCAGGAGAGCCTTTGTGATGCTGGGGAACTACAAGGAAGCCTGGCTCCTCTGTGACACCACCACAGAAGCTCAGGGGAGCCCTTGAGACTGTGCTGATGCTATTGAACCTGATGCAACCCTGCCTCCACTGTGACACCACAGAAGCTCTTGGAGCCCTGGAGACCGTGGTGATGCTATGGAACCTGATGCAACCCTGCCTCCTCTGTGACACCACAGAACCTCTGGGAGCCCTGGAGACCGTGCTGATGCTATGGAACCTGATGCAACCCTGCCTCCACTGTGACACCACAGAAGCTCAGGGAGCCCTGGAGACTGTGGTGATGCTATGGAACCTGATGCAACCCTGCCTCCACTGTGACACCACAGAACCTCTGGGAGCCCTGGAGACCGTGCTGATGCTATGGAACCTGATGCAACCCTGCCTCCACTGTGACACCACAGAAGCTCGGGGAGCTCTGCAGACCGTGGGGATGCTGGCGAAGCTGACGGAACCCTGGGCACCACAGTGACGCTATGGAACCTGGTGGAACCGAGGGGCCACAGTGACACTGTGGGGCCTTTTGGAAGCAACAGGACCCTGGTGGGAAGCCACGGGATGATTAATCCTGCACGAACCTGCTCCAGGTGGGCTCCTCTCTCCCGGCTTCCACAGGTGCTGCTAGGATCCCACTCCGGCACTGGCTTGGCACGGGCTCACGGCTTCCTTTGGCAATGGCTCTGCTCCAGGATGGCATGCTGCAGAGAATGCAGGTAGATTTTGTGCTCACTCCTGGCATGCAGCTGGACAATAAAGCCTGATCCAGCCCCCCCTCAGCATATGTCCGGCTCTGGCATTGGGGCGGGGCAACTTTGGGAGCAGCCCCAGCCCTGCTCCTGCTCCCGGCTGGGCACCCAGCTGCTGGGACACAGGTGTGTCCTGATGCCACCGTCTACTCCTTTGAGAAGGGGAGGACAGAGTGCATCAGGGAGTTTGGTGTGGCTTACATGCGGCAAGGAGAAGGTGCAGCCCCAAACTGGCTTTCACTTCTAGAACCTTTTGCTATTGCGGGAGCAGCTGCTGGAGCTTTTCAACCGAGCTGCAAGAGTGAAAAGTGTGATGGCATGTCTATCTGAGAAGGAAGGTTCGGTGCCGCAGCCTGTTGTGCACAATTTATATGCTGATAAGAGAAGGGGGTGCTTTTGCAACGTTTTCCTTCCTGACACTTCTGTCTCTGTGAGCTTTAGCTGCTTGGACTCAGGGATACCGAAGGTATGTGAAAGTGACTGGGATGCGAGAATCATGTTGCACAGGGAACAGGGAAGGTCAGCAAATGTTTCCTGTCCTGGCACATCTCTCAGTCTGAACTGCAGCTGCAGATGCTTCACTTCCGCCAAGGACTCTGCCACCTTGAGAGAAGGATGCGCTCTATGGAGTTGAGAAAGAAAGTGCGTCTCACTAGCTTCTTTCCTCTACTTCATAGACAGCAAAGGGGCTATGAAAGGCAGCACTGGCTTTTTGTTCTAGGACTTCTTCTTTACAAGCAGCTGCTGGATGTTTGGAAGGGGGTTTGGGATATGCAAAAATGAGAGGCTAAGATGGTAAGAGGGTAAGATGGAAGTCATCTGGCAAAAGCAGAGCTCACAAAAGGGCCAGCTGAGAAAGCTCTTGCTGCCTACAACTTCAACTGCACCCCTCAAAGCAGCAGCACACACGCTGCTCTCGGCACTTTCCTTCTCAGCTCTACGCACCATCCTAAGCCTTGCCTCTCCCACACTCAGGATCCAAAGACAACGGCACCAGGGACTGCTCACACACTAAAGGCACCAGGACAAAAGGCTCACCAGCTTGGCCTTTGCATTCCCGCTGACAGCTCCACAGCTTGAACCCAGAGAACTGCCTGCTGCCAACAGCCTTTCCAATCACTCTGAGCACCTCATGACAAGGAGTGTGGGGAATGAATCTCCAGCAGCCTCCTGCCCCAGGCTGTCCCCCGGGAGCAGCCCTGCTCCAGGCCGTGACTGCCACCTGCACAGCCAAAGGACCCAGAGCCGGTGTTACACACCACGGCTATGCCTGGCACAGAGACACCAGTGGCCACACAAGTGGCCATGGCACTGTCCACACACAGTCCCTGCTGCTGCTCCCCCAGCCGCTGGCACCAACTCCCAGCCACCCACTCCTAAAGCCACGGGGCCCACTGGGACACTGCGGGGGCTCGTGGAAGCCAGCGGCCATTGTGACACAGCGGGGCTGCACAGAGCCCACGGTGCTTTGTGACCCGTGGCTCCCAGGAGAGCCTTTGTGATGCTGGGGAACTACAAGGAAGCCTGGCTCCTCTGTGACACCACCACAGAAGCTCAGGGGAGCCCTGGAGACTGAGCTGATGCTATTGAACCTGATGCAACCCTGCCTCCTCTGTGACACCACAGAAGCTCTTGGAGCCCTGGAGACCGTGGTGATGCTATGGAACCTGATGCAACCCTGCCTCCTCTGTGACACCACAGAACCTCTGGGAGCTCTGCAGACCGTGGGGATGCTGGCGAAGCTGACGGAACCCTGGGCACCACAGTGACGCTATGGAACCTGGTGGAACCGAGGGGCCACAGTGACACTGTGGGGCCTTTTGGAAGCAACAGGACCCTGGTGGGAAGCCACGGGATGATTAATCCTGCACGAACCTGCTCCAGGTGGGCTCCTCTCTCCCGGCTTCCACAGGTGCTGCTAGGATCCCACTCCGGCACTGGCTTGGCACGGGCTGACGGCTTCCTTTGGCAATGGCTCTGCTCCAGGATGGCATGCTGCAGAGAATGCAGGTAGATTTTGTGCTCACTCCTGGCATGCAGCTGGACAATAAAGCCTGATCCAGCCCCCCCTCAGCATATGTCCGGCTCTGGCATTGGGGCGGGGCAACTTTGGGAGCAGCCCCAGCCCTGCTCCTGCTCCCGGCTGGGCACCCAGCTGCTGGGACACAGGTGTGTCCTGATGCCACCGTCTACTCCTTTGAGAAGGGGAGGACAGAGTGCATCAGGGAGTTTGGTGTGGCTTACATGCGGCAAGGAGAAGGTGCAGCCCCAAACTGGCTTTCACTTCTAGAACCTTTTGCTATTGCGGGAGCAGCTGCTGGAGCTTTTCAACCGAGCTGCAAGAGTGAAAAGTGTGATGGCATGTCTATCTGAGAAGGAAGGTTCGGTGCCGCAGCCTGTTGTGCACAATTTATATGCTGATAAGAGAAGGGGGTGCTTTTGCAACGTTTTCCTTCCTGACACTTCTGTCTCTGTGAGCTTTAGCTGCTTGGACTCAGGGATACCGAAGGTATGTGAAAGTGACTGGGATGCGAGAATCATGTTGCACAGGGAACAGGGAAGGTCAGCAAATGTTTCCTGTCCTGGCACATCTCTCAGTCTGAACTGCAGCTGCAGATGCTTCACTTCCGCCAAGGACTCTGCCACCTTGAGAGAAGGATGCGCTCTATGGAGTTGAGAAAGAAAGTGCGTCTCACTAGCTTCTTTCCTCTACTTCATAGACAGCAAAGGGGCTATGAAAGGCAGCACTGGCTTTTTGTTCTAGGACTTCTTCTTTACAAGCAGCTGCTGGATGTTTGGAAGGGGGTTTGGGATATGCAAAAATGAGAGGCTAAGATGGTAAGAGGGTAAGATGGAAGTCATCTGGCAAAAGCAGAGCTCACAAAAGGGCCAGCTGAGAAAGCTCTTGCTGCCTACAACTTCAACTGCACCCCTCAAAGCAGCAGCACACACGCTGCTCTCGGCACTTTCCTTCTCAGCTCTACGCACCATCCTAAGCCTTGCCTCTCCCACACTCAGGATCCAAAGACAACGGCACCAGGGACTGCTCACACACTAAAGGCACCAGGACAAAAGGCTCACCAGCTTGGCCTTTGCATTCCCGCTGACAGCTCCACAGCTTGAACCCAGAGAACTGCCTGCTGCCAACAGCCTTTCCAATCACTCTGAGCACCTCATGACAAGGAGTGTGGGGAATGAATCTCCAGCAGCCTCCTGCCCCAGGCTGTCCCCCGGGAGCAGCCCTGCTCCAGGCTGTGACTGCCACCTGCACAGCCAAAGGACCCAGAGCCGGTGTTACACACCACGGCTGTGCCTGGCACAGAGACACCAGTGGCCACACAAGTGGCCATGGCACTGTCCACACACAGTCCCTGCTGCTGCTCCCCCAGCCGCTGGCACCAACTCCCAGCCACCCACTCCTAAAGCCACGGGGCCCACTGGGACACTGCGGGGGCTCGTGGAAGCCAGCGGCCATTGTGACACAGCGGGGCTGCACAGAGCCCACGGTGCTTTGTGACCCGTGGCTCCCAGGAGAGCCTTTGTGATGCTGGGGAACTACAAGGAAGCCTGGCTCCTCTGTGACACCACCACAGAAGCTCAGGGGAGCCCTTGAGACTGTGCTGATGCTATTGAACCTGATGCAACCCTGCCTCCTCTGTGACACCACAGAAGCTCTTGGAGCCCTGGAGACCGTGGTGATGCTATGGAACCTGATGCAACCCTGCCTCCTCTGTGACACCACAGAACCTCTGGGAGCCCTGGAGACCGTGCTGATGCTATGGAACCTGATGCAACCCTGCCTCCACTGTGACACCACAGAAGCTCAGGGAGCCCTGGAGACTGTGGTGATGCTATGGAACCTGATGCAACCCTGCCTCCACTGTGACACCACAGAACCTCTGGGAGCCCTGGAGACCGTGCTGATGCTATGGAACCTGATGCAACCCTGCCTCCACTGTGACACCACAGAAGCTCGGGGAGCTCTGCAGACCGTGGGGATGCTGGCGAAGCTGACGGAACCCTGGGCACCACAGTGACGCTATGGAACCTGGTGGAACCGAGGGGCCACAGTGACACTGTGGGGCCTTTTGGAAGCAACAGGACCCTGGTGGGAAGCCATGGGATGATTAATCCTGCACGAACCTGCTCCAGGTGGGCTCCTCTCTCCCGGCTTCCACAGGTGCTGCTAGGATCCCACTCCGGCACTGGCTTGGCACGGGCTCACGGCTTCCTTTGGCAATGGCTCTGCTCCAGGATGGCATGCTGCAGAGAATGCAGGTAGATTTTGTGCTCACTCCTGGCATGCAGCTGGACAATAAAGCCTGATCCAGCCCCCCCTCAGCATATGTCCGGCTCTGGCATTGGGGCGGGGCAACTTTGGGAGCAGCCCCAGCCCTGCTCCTGCTCCCGGCTGGGCACCCAGCTGCTGGGACACAGGTGTGTCCTGATGCCACCGTCTACTCCTTTGAGAAGGGGAGGACAGAGTGCATCAGGGAGTTTGGTGTGGCTTACATGCGGCAAGGAGAAGGTGCAGCCCCAAACTGGCTTTCACTTCTAGAACCTTTTGCTATTGCGGGAGCAGCTGCTGGAGCTTTTCAACCGAGCTGCAAGAGTGAAAAGTGTGATGGCATGTCTATCTGAGAAGGAAGGTTCGGTGCCGCAGCCTGTTGTGCACAATTTATATGCTGATAAGAGAAGGGGGTGCTTTTGCAACGTTTTCCTTCCTGACACTTCTGTCTCTGTGAGCTTTAGCTGCTTGGACTCAGGGATACCGAAGGTATGTGAAAGTGACTGGGATGCGAGAATCATGTTGCACAGGGAACAGGGAAGGTCAGCAAATGTTTCCTGTCCTGGCACATCTCTCAGTCTGAACTGCAGCTGCAGATGCTTCACTTCCGCCAAGGACTCTGCCACCTTGAGAGAAGGATGCGCTCTATGGAGTTGAGAAAGAAAGTGCGTCTCACTAGCTTCTTTCCTCTACTTCATAGACAGCAAAGGGGCTATGAAAGGCAGCACTGGCTTTTTGTTCTAGGACTTCTTCTTTACAAGCAGCTGCTGGATGTTTGGAAGGGGGTTTGGGATATGCAAAAATGAGAGGCTAAGATGGTAAGAGGGTAAGATGGAAGTCATCTGGCAAAAGCAGAGCTCACAAAAGGGCCAGCTGAGAAAGCTCTTGCTGCCTACAACTTCAACTGCACCCCTCAAAGCAGCAGCACACACGCTGCTCTCGGCACTTTCCTTCTCAGCTCTACGCACCATCCTAAGCCTTGCCTCTCCCACACTCAGGATCCAAAGACAACGGCACCAGGGACTGCTCACACACTAAAGGCACCAGGACAAAAGGCTCACCAGCTTGGCCTTTGCATTCCCGCTGACAGCTCCACAGCTTGAACCCAGAGAACTGCCTGCTGCCAACAGCCTTTCCAATCACTCTGAGCACCTCATGACAAGGAGTGTGGGGAATGAATCTCCAGCAGCCTCCTGCCCCAGGCTGTCCCCCGGGAGCAGCCCTGCTCCAGGCTGTGACTGCCACCTGCACAGCCAAAGGACCCAGAGCCGGTGTTACACACCACGGCTGTGCCTGGCACAGAGACACCAGTGGCCACACAAGTGGCCATGGCACTGTCCACACACAGTCCCTGCTGCTGCTCCCCCAGCCGCTGGCACCAACTCCCAGCCACCCACTCCTAAAGCCACGGGGCCCACTGGGACACTGCGGGGGCTCGTGGAAGCCAGCGGCCCATGTGACACAGCGGGGCTGCACAGAGCCCACGGTGCTTTGTGACCCGTGGCTCCCAGGAGAGCCTTTGTGATGCTGGGGAACTACAAGGAAGCCTGGCTCCTCTGTGACACCACCACAGAAGCTCAGGGGAGCCCTGGAGGCCGTGCTGATGCTATTGAACCTGATGCAACCCTGCCTCCTCTGTGACACCACAGAACCTCTGGGAGCTCTGGAGACCGTGCTGATGCTATGGAACCTGATGCAACCCTGCCTCCACTGTGACACCACAGAAGCTCAGGGAGCCCTGGAGACTGTGGTGATGCTATGGAACCTGATGCAACCCTGCCTCCACTGTGACACCACAGAACCTCTGGGAGCCCTGGAGACCGTGCTGATGCCATGGAACCTGATGCAACCCTGCCTCCACTGTGACACCACAGAAGCTCGGGGAGCTCTGCAGACCGTGGGGATGCTGGCGAAGCTGACGGAACCCTGGGCACCACAGTGACGCTATGGAACCTGGTGGAACCGAGGGGCCACAGTGACACTGTGGGGCCTTTTGGAAGCAACAGGACCCTGGTGGGAAGCCACGGGATGATTAATCCTGCACGAACCTGCTCCAGGTGGGCTCCTCTCTCCCGGCTTCCACAGGTGCTGCTAGGATCCCACTCCGGCACTGGCTTGGCACGGGCTCACGGCTTCCTTTGGCAATGGCTCTGCTCCAGGATGGCATGCTGCAGAGAATGCAGGTAGATTTTGTGCTCACTCCTGGCATGCAGCTGGACAATAAAGCCTGATCCAGCCCCCCCTCAGCATATGTCCGGCTCTGGCATTGGGGCGGGGCAACTTTGGGAGCAGCCCCAGCCCTGCTCCTGCTCCCGGCTGGGCACCCAGCTGCTGGGACACAGGTGTGTCCTGATGCCACCGTCTACTCCTTTGAGAAGGGGAGGACAGAGTGCATCAGGGAGTTTGGTGTGGCTTACATGCGGCAAGGAGAAGGTGCAGCCCCAAACTGGCTTTCACTTCTAGAACCTTTTGCTATTGCGGGAGCAGCTGCTGGAGCTTTTCAACCGAGCTGCAAGAGTGAAAAGTGTGATGGCATGTCTATCTGAGAAGGAAGGTTCGGTGCCGCAGCCTGTTGTGCACAATTTATATGCTGATAAGAGAAGGGGGTGCTTTTGGAACGTTTTCCTTCCTGACACTTCTGTCTCTGTGAGCTTTAGCTGCTTGGACTCAGGGATACCGAAGGTATGTGAAAGTGACTGGGATGCGAGAATCATGTTGCACAGGGAACAGGGAAGGTCAGCAAATGTTTCCTGTCCTGGCACATCTCTCAGTCTGAACTGCAGCTGCAGATGCTTCACTTCCGCCAAGGACTCTGCCACCTTGAGAGAAGGATGCGCTCTATGGAGTTGAGAAAGAAAGTGCGTCTCACTAGCTTCTTTCCTCTACTTCATAGACAGCAAAGGGGCTATGAAAGGCAGCACTGGCTTTTTGTTCTAGGACTTCTTCTTTACAAGCAGCTGCTGGATGTTTGGAAGGGGGTTTGGGATATGCAAAAATGAGAGGCTAAGATGGTAAGAGGGTAAGATGGAAGTCATCTGGCAAAAGCAGAGCTCACAAAAGGGCCAGCTGAGAAAGCTCTTGCTGCCTACAACTTCAACTGCACCCCTCAAAGCAGCAGCACACACGCTGCTCTCGGCACTTTCCTTCTCAGCTCTACGCACCATCCTAAGCCTTGCCTCTTCCACACTCAGGATCCAAAGACAACGGCACCAGGGACTGCTCACACACTAAAGGCACCAGGACAAAAGGCTCACCAGCTTGGCCTTTGCATTCCCGCTGACAGCTCCACAGCTTGAACCCAGAGAACTGCCTGCTGCCAACAGCCTTTCCAATCACTCTGAGCACCTCATGACAAGGAGTGTGGGGAATGAATCTCCAGCAGCCTCCTGCCCCAGGCTGTCCCCCGGGAGCAGCCCTGCTCCAGGCCGTGACTGCCACCTGCACAGCCAAAGGACCCAGAGCCGGTGTTACACACCACGGCTGTGCCTGGCACAGAGACACCAGTGGCCACACAAGTGGCCATGGCACTGTCCACACACAGTCCCTGCTGCTGCTCCCCCAGCCGCTGGCACCAACTCCCAGCCACCCACTCCTAAAGCCACGGGGCCCACTGGGACACTGCGGGGGCTCGTGGAAGCCAGCGGCCATTGTGACACAGCGGGGCTGCACAGAGCCCACGGTGCTTTGTGACCCGTGGCTCCCAGGAGAGCCTTTGTGATGCTGGGGAACTACAAGGAAGCCTGGCTCCTCTGTGACACCACCACAGAAGCTCAGGGGAGCCCTGGAGACCGTGCTGATGCTATTGAACCTGATGCAACCCTGCCTCCTCTGTGACAACACAGAAGCTCTTGGAGCCCTGGAGACCGTGCTGATGCTATGGAACCTGATGCAACCCTGCCTCCTCTGTGACACCACAGAACCTCTGGGAGCCCTGGAGACCGTGCTGATGCTATGGAACCTGATGCAACCCTGCCTCCACTGTGACACCACAGAAGCTCAGGGAGCCCTGGAGACTGTGGTGATGCTATGGAACCTGATGCAACCCTGCCTCCACTGTGACACCACAGAACCTCTGGGAGCCCTGGAGACCGTGCTGATGCTATGGAACCTGATGCAACCCTGCCTCCACTGTGACACCACAGAAGCTCGGGGAGCTCTGCAGACCGTGGGGATGCTGGCGAAGCTGACGGAACCCTGGGCACCACAGTGACGCTATGGAACCTGGTGGAACCGAGGGGCCACAGTGACACTGTGGGGCCTTTTGGAAGCAACAGGACCCTGGTGGGAAGCCACGGGATGATTAATCCTGCACGAACCTGCTCCAGGTGGGCTCCTCTCTCCCGGCTTCCACAGGTGCTGCTAGGATCCCACTCCGGCACTGGCTTGGCACGGGCTCACGGCTTCCTTTGGCAATGGCTCTGCTCCAGGATGGCATGCTGCAGAGAATGCAGGTAGATTTTGTGCTCACTCCTGGCATGCAGCTGGACAATAAAGCCTGATCCAGCCCCCCCTCAGCATATGTCCGGCTCTGGCATTGGGGCGGGGCAACTTTGGGAGCAGCCCCAGCCCTGCTCCTGCTCCCGGCTGGGCACCCAGCTGCTGGGACACAGGTGTGTCCTGATGCCACCGTCTACTCCTTTGAGAAGGGGAGGACAGAGTGCATCAGGGAGTTTGGTGTGGCTTACATGCGGCAAGGAGAAGGTGCAGCCCCAAACTGGCTTTCACTTCTAGAACCTTTTCCTATTGCGGGAGCAGCTGCTGGAGCTTTTCAACCGAGCTGCAAGAGTGAAAAGTGTGATGGCATGTCTATCTGAGAAGGAAGGTTCGGTGCCGCAGCCTGTTGTGCACAATTTATATGCTGATAAGAGAAGGGGGTGCTTTTGCAACGTTTTCCTTCCTGACACTTCTGTCTCTGTGAGCTTTAGCTGCTTGGACTCAGGGATACCGAAGGTATGTGAAAGTGACTGGGATGCGAGAATCATGTTGCACAGGGAACAGGGAAGGTCAGCAAATGTTTCCTGTCCTGGCACATCTCTCAGTCTGAACTGCAGCTGCAGATGCTTCACTTCCGCCAAGGACTCTGCCACCTTGAGAGAAGGATGCGCTCTATGGAGTTGAGAAAGAAAGTGCGTCTCACTAGCTTCTTTCCTCTACTTCATAGACAGCAAAGGGGCTATGAAAGGCAGCACTGGCTTTTTGTTCTAGGACTTCTTCTTTACAAGCAGCTGCTGGATGTTTGGAAGGGGGTTTGGGATATGCAAAAATGAGAGGCTAAGATGGTAAGAGGGTAAGATGGAAGTCATCTGGCAAAAGCAGAGCTCACAAAAGGGCCAGCTGAGAAAGCTCTTGCTGCCTACAACTTCAACTGCACCCCTCAAAGCAGCAGCACACACGCTGCTCTCGGCACTTTCCTTCTCAGCTCTACGCACCATCCTAAGCCTTGCCTCTCCCACACTCAGGATCCAAAGACAACGGCACCAGGGACTGCTCACACACTAAAGGCACCAGGACAAAAGGCTCACCAGCTTGGCCTTTGCATTCCCGCTGACAGCTCCACAGCTTGAACCCAGAGAACTGCCTGCTGCCAACAGCCTTTCCAATCACTCTGAGCACCTCATGACAAGGAGTGTGGGGAATGAATCTCCAGCAGCCTCCTGCCCCAGGCTGTCCCCCGGGAGCAGCCCTGCTCCAGGCTGTGACTGCCACCTGCACAGCCAAAGGACCCAGAGCCGGTGTTACACACCACGGCTGTGCCTGGCACAGAGACACCAGTGGCCACACAAGTGGCCATGGCACTGTCCACACACAGTCCCTGCTGCTGCTCCCCCAGCCGCTGGCACCAACTCCCAGCCACCCACTCCTAAAGCCACGGGGCCCACTGGGACACTGCGGGGGCTCGTGGAAGCCAGCGGCCATTGTGACACAGCGGGGCTGCACAGAGCCCACGGTGCTTTGTGACCCGTGGCTCCCAGGAGAGCCTTTGTGATGCTGGGGAACTACAAGGAAGCCTGGCTCCTCTGTGACACCACCACAGAAGCTCAGGGGAGCCCTTGAGACTGTGCTGATGCTATTGAACCTGATGCAACCCTGCCTCCTCTGTGACACCACAGAAGCTCTTGGAGCCCTGGAGACCGTGCTGATGCTATGGAACCTGATGCAACCCTGCCTCCTCTGTGACACCACAGAACCTCTGGGAGCCCTGGAGACCGTGCTGATGCTATGGAACCTGATGCAACCCTGCCTCCACTGTGACACCACAGAAGCTCAGGGAGCCCTGGAGACTGTGGTGATGCTATGGAACCTGATGCAACCCTGCCTCCACTGTGACACCACAGAACCTCTGGGAGCCCTGGAGACCGTGCTGATGCTATGGAACCTGATGCAACCCTGCCTCCACTGTGACACCACAGAAGCTCGGGGAGCTCTGCAGACCGTGGGGATGCTGGCGAAGCTGACGGAACCCTGGGCACCACAGTGACGCTATGGAACCTGGTGGAACCGAGGGGCCACAGTGACACTGTGGGGCCTTTTGGAAGCAACAGGACCCTGGTGGGAAGCCACGGGATGATTAATCCTGCACGAACCTGCTCCAGGTGGGCTCCTCTCTCCCGGCTTCCACAGGTGCTGCTAGGATCCCACTCCGGCACTGGCTTGGCACGGGCTCACGGCTTCCTTTGGCAATGGCTCTGCTCCAGGATGGCATGCTGCAGAGAATGCAGGTAGATTTTGTGCTCACTCCTGGCATGCAGCTGGACAATAAAGCCTGATCCAGCCCCCCCTCAGCATATGTCCGGCTCTGGCATTGGGGCGGGGCAACTTTGGGAGCAGCCCCAGCCCTGCTCCTGCTCCCGGCTGGGCACCCAGCTGCTGGGACACAGGTGTGTCCTGATGCCACCGTCTACTCCTTTGAGAAGGGGAGGACAGAGTGCATCAGGGAGTTTGGTGTGGCTTACATGCGGCAAGGAGAAGGTGCAGCCCCAAACTGGCTTTCACTTCTAGAACCTTTTGCTATTGCGGGAGCAGCTGCTGGAGCTTTTCAACCGAGCTGCAAGAGTGAAAAGTGTGATGGCATGTCTATCTGAGAAGGAAGGTTCGGTGCCGCAGCCTGTTGTGCACAATTTATATGCTGATAAGAGAAGGGGGTGCTTTTGCAACGTTTTCCTTCCTGACACTTCTGTCTCTGTGAGCTTTAGCTGCTTGGACTCAGGGATACCGAAGGTATGTGAAAGTGACTGGGATGCGAGAATCATGTTGCACAGGGAACAGGGAAGGTCAGCAAATGTTTCCTGTCCTGGCACATCTCTCAGTCTGAACTGCAGCTGCAGATGCTTCACTTCCGCCAAGGACTCTGCCACCTTGAGAGAAGGATGCGCTCTATGGAGTTGAGAAAGAAAGTGCGTCTCACTAGCTTCTTTCCTCTACTTCATAGACAGCAAAGGGGCTATGAAAGGCAGCACTGGCTTTTTGTTCTAGGACTTCTTCTTTACAAGCAGCTGCTGGATGTTTGGAAGGGGGTTTGGGATATGCAAAAATGAGAGGCTAAGATGGTAAGAGGGTAAGATGGAAGTCATCTGGCAAAAGCAGAGCTCACAAAAGGGCCAGCTGAGAAAGCTCTTGCTGCCTACAACTTCAACTGCACCCCTCAAAGCAGCAGCACACACGCTGCTCTCGGCACTTTCCTTCTCAGCTCTACGCACCATCCTAAGCCTTGCCTCTCCCACACTCAGGATCCAAAGACAACGGCACCAGGGACTGCTCACACACTAAAGGCACCAGGACAAAAGGCTCACCAGCTTGGCCTTTGCATTCCCGCTGACAGCTCCACAGCTTGAACCCAGAGAACTGCCTGCTGCCAACAGCCTTTCCAATCACTCTGAGCACCTCATGACAAGGAGTGTGGGGAATGAATCTCCAGCAGCCTCCTGCCCCAGGCTGTCCCCCGGGAGCAGCCCTGCTCCAGGCTGTGACTGCCACCTGCACAGCCAAAGGACCCAGAGCCGGTGTTACACACCACGGCTGTGCCTGGCACAGAGACACCAGTGGCCACACAAGTGGCCATGGCACTGTCCACACACAGTCCCTGCTGCTGCTCCCCCAGCCGCTGGCACCAACTCCCAGCCACCCACTCCTAAAGCCACGGGGCCCACTGGGACACTGCGGGGGCTCGTGGAAGCCAGCGGCCCATGTGACACAGCGGGGCTGCACAGAGCCCACGGTGCTTTGTGACCCGTGGCTCCCAGGAGAGCCTTTGTGATGCTGGGGAACTACAAGGAAGCCTGGCTCCTCTGTGACACCACCACAGAAGCTCAGGGGAGCCCTGGAGGCCGTGCTGATGCTATTGAACCTGATGCAACCCTGCCTCCTCTGTGACACCACAGAACCTCTGGGAGCTCTGGAGACCGTGCTGATGCTATGGAACCTGATGCAACCCTGCCTCCACTGTGACACCACAGAAGCTCAGGGAGCCCTGGAGACTGTGGTGATGCTATGGAACCTGATGCAACCCTGCCTCCACTGTGACACCACAGAACCTCTGGGAGCCCTGGAGACCGTGCTGATGCCATGGAACCTGATGCAACCCTGCCTCCACTGTGACACCACAGAAGCTCGGGGAGCTCTGCAGACCGTGGGGATGCTGGCGAAGCTGACGGAACCCTGGGCACCACAGTGACGCTATGGAACCTGGTGGAACCGAGGGGCCACAGTGACACTGTGGGGCCTTTTGGAAGCAACAGGACCCTGGTGGGAAGCCACGGGATGATTAATCCTGCACGAACCTGCTCCAGGTGGGCTCCTCTCTCCCGGCTTCCACAGGTGCTGCTAGGATCCCACTCCGGCACTGGCTTGGCACGGGCTGACGGCTTCCTTTGGCAATGGCTCTGCTCCAGGATGGCATGCTGCAGAGAATGCAGGTAGATTTTGTGCTCACTCCTGGCATGCAGCTGGACAATAAAGCCTGATCCAGCCCCCCCTCAGCATATGTCCGGCTCTGGCATTGGGGCGGGGCAACTTTGGGAGCAGCCCCAGCCCTGCTCCTGCTCCCGGCTGGGCACCCAGCTGCTGGGACACAGGTGTGTCCTGATGCCACCGTCTACTCCTTTGAGAAGGGGAGGACAGAGTGCATCAGGGAGTTTGGTGTGGCTTACATGCGGCAAGGAGAAGGTGCAGCCCCAAACTGGCTTTCACTTCTAGAACCTTTTGCTATTGCGGGAGCAGCTGCTGGAGCTTTTCAACCGAGCTGCAAGAGTGAAAAGTGTGATGGCATGTCTATCTGAGAAGGAAGGTTCGGTGCCGCAGCCTGTTGTGCACAATTTATATGCTGATAAGAGAAGGGGGTGCTTTTGGAACGTTTTCCTTCCTGACACTTCTGTCTCTGTGAGCTTTAGCTGCTTGGACTCAGGGATACCGAAGGTATGTGAAAGTGACTGGGATGCGAGAATCATGTTGCACAGGGAACAGGGAAGGTCAGCAAATGTCTCCTGTCCTGGCACATCTCTCAGTCTGAACTGCAGCTGCAGATGCTTCACTTCCGCCAAGGACTCTGCCACCTTGAGAGAAGGATGCGCTCTATGGAGTTGAGAAAGAAAGTGCGTCTCACTAGCTTCTTTCCTCTACTTCATAGACAGCAAAGGGGCTATGAAAGGCAGCACTGGCTTTTTGTTCTAGGACTTCTTCTTTACAAGCAGCTGCTGGATGTTTGGAAGGGGGTTTGGGATATGCAAAAATGAGAGGCTAAGATGGTAAGAGGGTAAGATGGAAGTCATCTGGCAAAAGCAGAGCTCACAAAAGGGCCAGCTGAGAAAGCTCTTGCTGCCTACAACTTCAACTGCACCCCTCAAAGCAGCAGCACACACGCTGCTCTCGGCACTTTCCTTCTCAGCTCTACGCACCATCCTAAGCCTTGCCTCTTCCACACTCAGGATCCAAAGACAACGGCACCAGGGACTGCTCACACACTAAAGGCACCAGGACAAAAGGCTCACCAGCTTGGCCTTTGCATTCCCGCTGACAGCTCCACAGCTTGAACCCAGAGAACTGCCTGCTGCCAACAGCCTTTCCAATCACTCTGAGCACCTCATGACAAGGAGTGTGGGGAATGAATCTCCAGCAGCCTCCTGCCCCAGGCTGTCCCCCGGGAGCAGCCCTGCTCCAGGCCGTGACTGCCACCTGCACAGCCAAAGGACCCAGAGCCGGTGTTACACACCACGGCTGTGCCTGGCACAGAGACACCAGTGGCCACACAAGTGGCCATGGCACTGTCCACACACAGTCCCTGCTGCTGCTCCCCCAGCCGCTGGCACCAACTCCCAGCCACCCACTCCTAAAGCCACGGGGCCCACTGGGACACTGCGGGGGCTCGTGGAAGCCAGCGGCCATTGTGACACAGCGGGGCTGCACAGAGCCCACGGTGCTTTGTGACCCGTGGCTCCCAGGAGAGCCTTTGTGATGCTGGGGAACTACAAGGAAGCCTGGCTCCTCTGTGACACCACCACAGAAGCTCAGGGGAGCCCTGGAGACCGTGCTGATGCTATTGAACCTGATGCAACCCTGCCTCCTCTGTGACAACACAGAAGCTCTTGGAGCCCTGGAGACCGTGCTGATGCTATGGAACCTGATGCAACCCTGCCTCCTCTGTGACACCACAGAACCTCTGGGAGCCCTGGAGACCGTGCTGATGCTATGGAACCTGATGCAACCCTGCCTCCACTGTGACACCACAGAAGCTCAGGGAGCCCTGGAGACTGTGCTGATGCTATGGAACCTGATGCAACCCTGCCTCCACTGTGACACCACAGAACCTCTGGGAGCCCTGGAGACCGTGCTGATGCTATGGAACCTGATGCAACCCTGCCTCCACTGTGACACCACAGAAGCTCGGGGAGCTCTGCAGACCGTGGGGATGCTGGCGAAGCTGACGGAACCCTGGGCACCACAGTGACGCTATGGAACCTGGTGGAACCGAGGGGCCACAGTGACACTGTGGGGCCTTTTGGAAGCAACAGGACCCTGGTGGGAAGCCACGGGATGATTAATCCTGCACGAACCTGCTCCAGGTGGGCTCCTCTCTCCCGGCTTCCACAGGTGCTGCTAGGATCCCACTCCGGCACTGGCTTGGCACGGGCTCACGGCTTCCTTTGGCAATGGCTCTGCTCCAGGATGGCATGCTGCAGAGAATGCAGGTAGATTTTGTGCTCACTCCTGGCATGCAGCTGGACAATAAAGCCTGATCCAGCCCCCCCTCAGCATATGTCCGGCTCTGGCATTGGGGCGGGGCAACTTTGGGAGCAGCCCCAGCCCTGCTCCTGCTCCCGGCTGGGCACCCAGCTGCTGGGACACAGGTGTGTCCTGATGCCACCGTCTACTCCTTTGAGAAGGGGAGGACAGAGTGCATCAGGGAGTTTGGTGTGGCTTACATGCGGCAAGGAGAAGGTGCAGCCCCAAACTGGCTTTCACTTCTAGAACCTTTTGCTATTGCGGGAGCAGCTGCTGGAGCTTTTCAACCGAGCTGCAAGAGTGAAAAGTGTGATGGCATGTCTATCTGAGAAGGAAGGTTCGGTGCTGCAGCCTGTTGTGCACAATTTATATGCTGATAAGAGAAGGGGGTGCTTTTGCAACGTTTTCCTTCCTGACACTTCTGTCTCTGTGAGCTTTAGCTGCTTGGACTCAGGGATACCGAAGGTATGTGAAAGTGACTGGGATGCGAGAATCATGTTGCACAGGGAACAGGGAAGGTCAGCAAATGTTTCCTGTCCTGGCACATCTCTCAGTCTGAACTGCAGCTGCAGATGCTTCACTTCCGCCAAGGACTCTGCCACCTTGAGAGAAGGATGCGCTCTATGGAGTTGAGAAAGAAAGTGCGTCTCACTAGCTTCTTTCCTCTACTTCATAGACAGCAAAGGGGCTATGAAAGGCAGCACTGGCTTTTTGTTCTAGGACTTCTTCTTTACAAGCAGCTGCTGGATGTTTGGAAGGGGGTTTGGGATATGCAAAAATAAGAGGCTAAGATGGTAAGAGGGTAAGATGGAAGTCATCTGGCAAAAGCAGAGCTCACAAAAGGGCCAGCTGAGAAAGCTCTTGCTGCCTACAACTTCAACTGCACCCCTCAAAGCAGCAGCACACATGCTGCTCTCGGCACTTTCCTTCTCAGCTCTACGCACCATCCTAAGCCTTGCCTCTCCCACACTCAGGATCCAAAGACAACGGCACCAGGGACTGCTCACACACTAAAGGCACCAGGACAAAAGGCTCACCAGCTTGGCCTTTGCATTCCCGCTGACAGCTCCACAGCTTGAACCCAGAGAACTGCCTGCTGCCAACAGCCTTTCCAATCACTCTGAGCACCTCATGACAAGGAGTGTGGGGAATGAATCTCCAGCAGCCTCCTGCCCCAGGCTGTCCCCCGGGAGCAGCCCTGCTCCAGGCCGTGACTGCCACCTGCACAGCCAAAGGACCCAGAACCGGTGTTACACACCACGGCTGTGCCTGGCACAGAGACACCAGTGGCCACACAAGTGGCCATGGCACTGTCCACACACAGTCCCTGCTGCTGCTCCCCCAGCCGCTGGCACCAACTCCCAGCCACCCACTCCTAAAGCCACGGGGCCCACTGGGACACTGCGGGGGCTCGTGGAAGCCAGCGGCCATTGTGACACAGCGGGGCTGCACAGAGCCCACGGTGCTTTGTGACCCGTGGCTCCCAGGAGAGCCTTTGTTGTTGGGGAAGATGAAACAGGAAAGCCTTATAAATATGATTGCCTAACAAAAGATTCTGGGAATATGAAAACTGTGAGCGACATCGAAATGAAGGCCATCTTTGAGATATAGAGTCTTAGTTACTGAACAACTGGAAAACAATGGTATAGCCGGCTGAAGGTAATCCCCTCTTGATTGAACAATACCCTCTGCTTGCAGACAGGTCCAAGGGTCAGAGCAGACCCTACTAGCTCAGCAGAAGGGGTCCAAAGAGTAGTTTTTAGAAGTTAAAATGTAACACTCTATGGTAATGTAAGAACTCTTATAGGCTGTATGTAAATGCTATAGGATTTGTACCTTGTATTAGATTGGCTACTGAGAATTAGAATATTCACTACAGAAGATGATTTATTGTATTGTAACAAGCTCCTCGCTCTCTTAACTCCTCTCCTCTTAGTAATGCTCTTCTCCTCTTAGTAACGCTCTTAGTAACTCTCTTAGTAGCTCTCTTAGTAATGCTCTTCTCCTCTTAGTAGCTCTCTTAGTAACTCTCTTGCTCTTCTTCTTCCTCTTAATTCAGCTCTCCTCTTAGTTTGTCTCTCTTGCTCTTTACACTCTTAGCTCTCAGCCTCTTGCTCTAGCTCTCTCGCTCACTCTCTCTCCCTCTCTTACACCTTGGGCCTGCTTGGAGCTGCAGCTGGCAGCTCTAAGCAGTGCCCCTGTACCCACGCCCTCTGCAATAAACTGCATGCTCCAAAGACCTGCTTATAGAGATCTCTCGTCGCCGTCCATCTCCAGCCGGCCCGACCGAACCCACACCCTCATCACCATCATCGCCATCAATTTCGACAAACTGGCGCCCAAACGTGAGTGAAGGCCTGATTCAGCTTCTTCCACCTGTGAGAGACTTCGCCATGGACGGTAACTAAAAGACCAGTTATAGCCACCTGGAACGTGTCGTGAGCACGGCATACCGTTGCTGCGCAGCGTAAAAGCCGGAGCTCTATAACTCTGCTGAGGCAGCCCTCGAGCACGGGGAGCCGTTACTTCGTAGCAATTACCTGGAGCTCTCGGAGGGAGGAAATTGCCTGGCAGTCCTCGAGCACAGACGGCCACTGCTGCGCAGCGGTTACCTAGAGCTCTTTGAGGAAGTTTGCCGTGGTACCCCTCGAGCACAGACACGCTGCTAAGCAGTGCAGACCGGAGCTCTTAGGAGGGATCCAGCCGCGCGCCCGAGCACAGGCGGGTATTGCTCAGCACCGCCCGCGCTGGAGCTCTGAGTGGAGACACCTGCGAGGTCCCGAGCACGGAAAGCCGTTGCCAAGCGACGCCTGAAACCGGAGCTCTGAGGAGGGACCCGACAGCAGCGTCCTGAGCGCCGTGTGGAGAGCCTGGCCAGCCCCCCACGACGGACTTCTGATTAAGGACCCTGCCCCCTGCGACATCTAGGTGAGTATCATACTGGTCAATAATGGGACAAACTCACTCTGCCCATGACAGACATCTCTATAAACAACTTAAGTACTTACTAAGCTCCGGTCCAAGTCAATTACCTAAACAGGAGCTAAAAAACCTCTTAGAATGGACTCTGATTAATTTCCCAAATGCTGACCGTTCAGCCGTCTTTACAAGAGACTTCTGGGACACAGTTCGGGTTAAACTCTTTAATAATATCTCCCGCCGGGATTGGGCTGCCGCGGAGCTGGTCCCGGCTTGCAGAGCGCTCGTGGAGCTGTTTGCTGTGAAGGCGCCGCCCGCAGCAGCCACCTCGCCGGGTCCCGCTCCTGCTGCGAGCCCGCCCCTTGCCGCCGCGAGCCTGCAACCGGGCACGGCCCCCGCCCCGCCGCCGGACCTCACGGCTCCGGTACCCGCGGTCCAGCTGTCTCGTGCCGCCCCGCCCCACCCCCCCGCGGTCCCTGCACCGGTCACCCCTGCCCCACCGGACTCCACCGCCCCCCCCACCGCCCCCGTCATCTCCACCCCCACGGTCCCGTTAGTCCCTGCTGTCCCGCCTCTCGCGGCTCCGGTAGCCGCGGTCCGACTGACTCGTGCCGCCCCGCCCCCCGCCCCCGCTGTCCTGGCAGCCGTCACCCCTGTCCCACCGGACCCTACGACCCCCTCCACCGCTCCCCCCATCCCCGCCCCCCCCATCCCGTTCCTCCCTGCTGCCCCGGCTCCCGCGGTCCCCGCCCTCGGCTCCAGCGTCTTCGCGGCCCCGTCCCTCGCTCCTCCCACCCCGTCCGCCAGCGCCTTCGCGGCCCCGCCCCCCGCCGATAGCCCCGCGGGGCCAGCGGCTGCTCCCCAGCCACCTACGGGTCCTACCGCTCCCCTAGCCGCGCCTGTTATGGCTGTAGCCACCATCATAGCCGGCCCCCCGCAAAGCCAGGCGGCGACCCTTCTTCCAGCCCCCCAGGTCCCCCTCGCCGCCACCGACACGGCGCCGGTGGTGGTCAACGTCCCGTCCGCGTCCGTGGGACACGGAGCGCCCCAGCCCCGCCAGCCACCTGGTGCCGGCGCTGCAGCGCCTACACAGATGGCTGCTGCCTCTCCCGTGCCTGCCGCTGCTCCAGCCCCGTCTCCTGGCACCGCCGCGCCGGCAGCCACACCAGCCCAGCCTGCAAACTCCCAGCGGCAGCACGCCGCGGTCCAGCCGCCGACTGGCCCACCGTTCGCCATGGCCCCACCGCAACATACTCCCGCCGCCTCCACGCCGGCCCTCCCGCCTCCCGCAGCCCCGGGATCGTCTCCTGCCGACGGGACAGCCCTGCCACCTCCCGCTCTCCCCGACACACAGACAGCGGCCATCACAGTCCGCCACGTTGACCTGATGGCGTAACCCACGCACGCTCACACTTCTCCAACCACAGCACTGCTCACGGAACTAGCTCCGCCACCGCCCCCCACGGCTTTCACCTCGCCTTCAATAGAGCCACCCGCACCCCCTCGCCCGCTGCCGCGGAGCCGGTTGCTCGCGGCCCCCCCGCCTCCTCGCCCGCCACCGCGGAGATCGGCAGTGCCATCGCCGCCCCCGCCGGGGCCCTCCGGCACCGCACAGCTGTATCCCTCGGCTACCGCCGCCCAGCAACATCCCTCCGCGCAGCTCAGCCTCGCCTCACAAGCCGCAAACAGGGGGGGAACGGAGGGCAGTGGTGCAGCTCCAGTGGCAGGGAAGACGGAGAGCCGCTCTGCCCGAGCTGATGCTTTAAATCTAACACCAGGAAACCCTGAAAAGCAGCCAGATTTGTTTGCAATGAGCCCCAGAGTCCCGCCAGCGAGCGGCTGGGATCTTGCAACCCATAAGGAGAAAACGAGTTCTGAGAGTTTGTTAGCGCTACTTTCTGAATCAAAAAATCCTCCAAAGTGCTCAGATTATTCTCAATTAACAGATTGGCATGAAATAAGACTCCAAAGCTGTAAAGATGAAAGTCTATTAGCTAAGCCTGTGATAGCTAGCCAACAGCCTGACAGTCCCAAAACGTGGGTTCCCATCCCCACTCACGAAATTAAAGAACTAAGAAGGGCTGTAAGAGATAGTGGTATTTGCTCACCGTATCTTAAACAACTGCTAAAAAGTACCCTAAAAAGAACACATCAAACCCTAAAACGCATTTTAGATCAACAGAGAGGGGGAGAAGTCCAGGATACACCTCAAAGGAGGTTGAACAAGGCTTTGTATGTTTACAATTTTTTGAATAGCTCTGCAGAAGAGCCTGATCCCCCCATTTATAGACATTTTTTGAACAACAAAAAAGCAAAACTGAAAGAGCGCCCCCCAGTTTTGATTAAAAATCTAGACTCAGGAAAAATAGAAGGACCATACAATCTTATAATGTGGGGGAAGGGGTTTGCATGTGTTTCCACAGGTGAAGGAATCAAGTGGGTTCCAGCAAAAAACGTGAAGCCATACCTCGCATCAAAGCCTGCTGATGCCACCACACCAGCCAGTGACTCTGCAAGTGGAAGCCAGGAAGCAAGCACCCAGACCTGAACTGCGCAGAATCACCAGAAGAAAGTGATCTGCCAAAAACAGCTCAAGAAAAGAATGGAGTTTTCTCATTTGCGCGCGTGCATGTTGCTTTTATTCTTTTGTTTTAGTTTTTGTAGTGAAGCTTTACCTGTGAATCAACCAAAGACAAATGTCTGGGTTGCTTTAGCCAAATCCGCAGGCTCCGATACCATCTGTCTATCTGACACAAGCCCTGACAAACCTTTTTCAACCTGTTTAGTTGGAGTACCTCTTCCAGAAGGTTTTGATAATATTACTCTTGATAAGTATTGGCCATATGACGATCATCATGTATCTCCAACTCCCAGCCATAGACACCAAACTTATATTGATAATTCTAAAATTGATAAATCTGACCTTCAAGAGCTAGAAATCCTAGGTTCGTTAACTATGGATACCTGCTATTTCTTTCACTTTCAAGGAGAAAACGGTCCCCATTTAAATGTTACCCCATATCACCCAGCTTATAGCAATGTAACTTCTTGGTGTAGTCAAGTTAAGCTTCTTATATATGACGAACCTCATGCAGATCGTTTTAGCAAACTTCCTATTCGATTCCCCAGAGGAATTTGGCTCATCTGTGGAGACAGGGCCTGGCAAGGTATACCTTCAAAAATAGATGGTGGCCCTTGTGCTCTGGGACAACTTACAATTATTGCTCCCAGTGTCAAAGAGGTAATCAAAAAGAAAAGCAGAAAGATCAGATCTTCCTGGGGACATCAGTACGATAGTGACTGTGATAGTGACTTCCACCCTTGGAACTCTGGAAAATCAATTGTTGCAAGCATTTTTCTACCTCAGTTAAGCTCCTCAATTGCTTTAAAACAGTTAAACAAGTTGGGATGTTGGCTCAGCAAGGAGGTAAATGCCACCTCTACTATGATCAGTGATCTGTTAACCGATGAAGAGGCAGTCAGACATGCCACTTTACAAAATAGAGCTGCCGTTGATTATCTTTTATTAGCACATGGGCACGGCTGTGAAGATTTTGAAGGATTATGCTGTATGAACTTATCCGATCATTCTGTTTCCATTCACAAACAGCTACAAAACCTAAAGGATCTAGCTAACCAAATTAGAACAGATGACCCGTCTTGGCTGGACAGTTTGTTTGATGATTGGAGCTTTGCACCTTGGCTAAGGGAACTCTGTAAAATAGGCTTGATTATTCTAGTAGTAATAATTATAGTTTTAGTAGCAGTACCTTGTATGCTTCAGTGTGTGCAAAAAATAACGAGTAGGACTGTATCTAATATCTTAGTTGTTCATCAGAACGGGGGAGATGTTGGGGAAGATGAAACAGGAAAGCCTTATAAATATGATTGCCTAACAAAAGATTCTGGGAATATGAAAACTGTGAGCGACATCGAAATGAAGGCCATCTTTGAGATATAGAGTCTTAGTTACTGAACAACTGGAAAACAATGGTATAGCCGGCTGAAGGTAATCCCCTCTTGATTGAACAATACCCTCTGCTTGCAGACAGGTCCAAGGGTCAGAGCAGACCCTACTAGCTCAGCAGAAGGGGTCCAAAGAGTAGTTTTTAGAAGTTAAAATGTAACACTCTATGGTAATGTAAGAACTCTTATAGGCTGTATGTAAATGCTATAGGATTTGTACCTTGTATTAGATTGGCTACTGAGAATTAGAATATTCACTACAGAAGATGATTTATTGTATTGTAACAAGCTCCTCGCTCTCTTAACTCCTCTCCTCTTAGTAATGCTCTTCTCCTCTTAGTAACGCTCTTAGTAACTCTCTTAGTAGCTCTCTTAGTAATGCTCTTCTCCTCTTAGTAGCTCTCTTAGTAACTCTCTTGCTCTTCTTCTTCCTCTTAATTCAGCTCTCCTCTTAGTTTGTCTCTCTTGCTCTTTACACTCTTAGCTCTCAGCCTCTTGCTCTAGCTCTCTCGCTCACTCTCTCTCCCTCTCTTACACCTTGGGCCTGCTTGGAGCTGCAGCTGGCAGCTCTAAGCAGTGCCCCTGTACCCACGCCCTCTGCAATAAACTGCATGCTCCAAAGACCTGCTTATAGAGATCTCTCGTCGCCGTCCATCTCCAGCCGGGCCCGACCGAACCCACACCCTCATCACCATCATCGCCATCAATTTCGACATTTGTGATGCTGGGGAACTACAAGGAAGCCTGGCTCCTCTGTGACACCACCACAGAAGCTCAGGGGAGCCCTGGAGACCGTGCTGATGCTATTGAACCTGATGCAACCCTGCCTCCTCTGTGACACCACAGAACCTCTGGGAGCCCTGGAGACCGTGCTGATGCTATGGAACCTGATGCAACCCTGCCTCCACTGTGACACCACAGAAGCTCAGGGAGCCCTGGAGACTGTGGTGATGCTATGGAACCTGATGCAACCCTGCCTCCACTGTGACACCACAGAACCTCTGGGAGCCCTGGAGACCGTGGTGATGCTATGGAACCTGATGCAACCCTGCCTCCACTGTGACACCACAGAAGCTCGGGGAGCTCTGCAGACCGTGGGGATGCTGGCGAAGCTGACGGAACCCTGGGCACCACAGTGACGCTATGGAACCTGGTGGAACCGAGGGGCCACAGTGACACTGTGGGGCCTTTTGGAAGCAACAGGACCCTGGTGGGAAGCCACGGGATGATTAATCCTGCACGAACCTGCTCCAGGTGGGCTCCTCTCTCCCGGCTTCCACAGGTGCTGCTAGGATCCCACTCCGGCACTGGCTTGGCACGGGCTCAAGGCTTCCTTTGGCAATGGCTCTGCTCCAGGATGGCATGCTGCAGAGAATGCAGGTAGATTTTGTGCTCACTCCTGGCATGCAGCTGGACAATAAAGCCTGATCCAGCCCCCCCTCAGCATATGTCCGGCTCTGGCATTGGGGCGGGGCAACTTTGGGAGCAGCCCCAGCCCTGCTCCTGCTCCCGGCTGGGCACCCAGCTGCTGGGACACAGGTGTGTCCTGATGCCACCGTCTACTCCTTTGAGAAGGGGAGGACAGAGTGCATCAGGGAGTTTGGTGTGGCTTACATGCGGCAAGGAGAAGGTGCAGCCCCAAACTGGCTTTCACTTCTAGAACCTTTTGCTATTGCGGGAGCAGCTGCTGGAGCTTTTCAACCGAGCTGCAAGAGTGAAAAGTGTGATGGCATGTCTATCTGAGAAGGAAGGTTCGGTGCCGCAGCCTGTTGTGCACAATTTATATGCTGATAAGAGAAGGGGGTGCTTTTGCAACGTTTTCCTTCCTGACACTTCTGTCTCTGTGAGCTTTAGCTGCTTGGACTCAGGGATACCGAAGGTATGTGAAAGTGACTGGGATGCGAGAATCATGTTGCACAGGGAACAGGGAAGGTCAGCAAATGTTTCCTGTCCTGGCACATCTCTCAGTCTGAACTGCAGCTGCAGATGCTTCACTTCCGCCAAGGACTCTGCCACCTTGAGAGAAGGATGCGCTCTATGGAGTTGAGAAAGAAAGTGCGTCTCACTAGCTTCTTTCCTCTACTTCATAGACAGCAAAGGGGCTATGAAAGGCAGCACTGGCTTTTTGTTCTAGGACTTCTTCTTTACAAGCAGCTGCTGGATGTTTGGAAGGGGGTTTGGGATATGCAAAAATGAGAGGCTAAGATGGTAAGAGGGTAAGATGGAAGTCATCTGGCAAAAGCAGAGCTCACAAAAGGGCCAGCTGAGAAAGCTCTTGCTGCCTACAACTTCAACTGCACCCCTCAAAGCAGCAGCACACACGCTGCTCTCGGCACTTTCCTTCTCAGCTCTACGCACCATCCTAAGCCTTGCCTCTCCCACACTCAGGATCCAAAGACAACGGCACCAGGGACTGCTCACACACTAAAGGCACCAGGACAAAAGGCTCACCAGCTTGGCCTTTGCATTCCCGCTGACAGCTCCACAGCTTGAACCCAGAGAACTGCCTGCTGCCAACAGCCTTTCCAATCACTCTGAGCACCTCATGACAAGGAGTGTGGGGAATGAATCTCCAGCAGCCTCCTGCCCCAGGCTGTCCCCCGGGAGCAGCCCTGCTCCAGGCCGTGACTGCCACCTGCACAGCCAAAGGACCCAGAGCCGGTGTTACACACCACGGCTGTGCCTGGCACAGAGACACCAGTGGCCACACAAGTGGCCATGGCACTGTCCACACACAGTCCCTGCTGCTGCTCCCCCAGCCGCTGGCACCAACTCCCAGCCACCCACTCCTAAAGCCACGGGGCCCACTGGGACACTGCGGGGGCTCGTGGAAGCCAGCGGCCATTGTGACACAGCGGGGCTGCACAGAGCCCACGGTGCTTTGTGACCCGTGGCTCCCAGGAGAGCCTTTGTGATGCTGGGGAACTACAAGGAAGCCTGGCTCCTCTGTGACACCACCACAGAAGCTCAGGGGAGCCCTGGAGACCGTGCTGATGCTATTGAACCTGATGCAACCCTGCCTCCTCTGTGACACCACAGAAGCTCTTGGAGCCCTGGAGACCGTGGTGATGCTATGGAACCTGATGCAACCCTGCCTCCTCTGTGACACCACAGAACCTCTGGGAGCCCTGGAGACCGTGCTGATGCTATGGAACCTGATGCAACCCTGCCTCCTCTGTGACACCACAGAAGCTCAGGGAGCCCTGGAGACTGTGGTGATGCTATGGAACCTGATGCAACCCTGCCTCCACTGTGACACCACAGAACCTCTGGGAGCCCTGGAGACCGTGCTGATGCTATGGAACCTGATGCAACCCTGCCTCCACTGTGACACCACAGAAGCTCGGGGAGCTCTGCAGACCGTGGGGATGCTGGCGAAGCTGACGGAACCCTGGGCACCACAGTGACGCTATGGAACCTGGTGGAACCGAGGGGCCACAGTGACACTGTGGGGCCTTTTGGAAGCAACAGGACCCTGGTGGGAAGCCACGGGATGATTAATCCTGCACGAACCTGCTCCAGGTGGGCTCCTCTCTCCCGGCTTCCACAGGTGCTGCTAGGATCCCACTCCGGCACTGGCTTGGCACGGGCTCACGGCTTCCTTTGGCAATGGCTCTGCTCCAGGATGGCATGCTGCAGAGAATGCAGGTAGATTTTGTGCTCACTCCTGGCATGCAGCTGGACAATAAAGCCTGATCCAGCCCCCCCTCAGCATATGTCCGGCTCTGGCATTGGGGCGGGGCAACTTTGGGAGCAGCCCCAGCCCTGCTCCTGCTCCCAGCTGGGCACCCAGCTGCTGGGACACAGGTGTGTCCTGATGCCACCGTCTACTCCTTTGAGAAGGGGAGGACAGAGTGCATCAGGGAGTTTGGTGTGGCTTACATGCGGCAAGGAGAAGGTGCAGCCCCAAACTGGCTTTCACTTCTAGAACCTTTTGCTATTGCGGGAGCAGCTGCTGGAGCTTTTCAACCGAGCTGCAAGAGTGAAAAGTGTGATGGCATGTCTATCTGAGAAGGAAGGTTCGGTGCCGCAGCCTGTTGTGCACAATTTATATGCTGATAAGAGAAGGGGGTGCTTTTGGAACGTTTTCCTTCCTGACACTTCTGTCTCTGTGAGCTTTAGCTGCTTGGACTCAGGGATACCGAAGGTATGTGAAAGTGACTGGGATGCGAGAATCATGTTGCACAGGGAACAGGGAAGGTCAGCAAATGTTTCCTGTCCTGGCACATCTCTCAGTCTGAACTGCAGCTGCAGATGCTTCACTTCCGCCAAGGACTCTGCCACCTTGAGAGAAGGATGCGCTCTATGGAGTTGAGAAAGAAAGTGCGTCTCACTAGCTTCTTTCCTCTACTTCATAGACAGCAAAGGGGCTATGAAAGGCAGCACTGGCTTTTTGTTCTAGGACTTCTTCTTTACAAGCAGCTGCTGGATGTTTGGAAGGGGGTTTGGGATATGCAAAAATGAGAGGCTAAGATGGTAAGAGGGTAAGATGGAAGTCATCTGGCAAAAGCAGAGCTCACAAAAGGGCCAGCTGAGAAAGCTCTTGCTGCCTACAACTTCAACTGCACCCCTCAAAGCAGCAGCACACACGCTGCTCTCGGCACTTTCCTTCTCAGCTCTACGCACCATCCTAAGCCTTGCCTCTCCCACACTCAGGATCCAAAGACAACGGCACCAGGGACTGCTCACACACTAAAGGCACCAGGACAAAAGGCTCACCAGCTTGGCCTTTGCATTCCCGCTGACAGCTCCACAGCTTGAACCCAGAGAACTGCCTGCTGCCAACAGCCTTTCCAATCACTCTGAGCACCTCATGACAAGGAGTGTGGGGAATGAATCTCCAGCAGCCTCCTGCCCCAGGCTGTCCCCCGGGAGCAGCCCTGCTCCAGGCCGTGACTGCCACCTGCACAGCCAAAGGACCCAGAGCCGGTGTTACACACCACGGCTGTGCCTGGCACAGAGACACCAGTGGCCACACAAGTGGCCATGGCACTGTCCACACACAGTCCCTGCTGCTGCTCCCCCAGCCGCTGGCACCAACTCCCAGCCACCCACTCCTAAAGCCACGGGGCCCACTGGGACACTGCGGGGGCTCGTGGAAGCCAGCGGCCATTGTGACACAGCGGGGCTGCACAGAGCCCACGGTGCTTTGTGACCCGTGGCTCCCAGGAGAGCCTTTGTGATGCTGGGGAACTACAAGGAAGCCTGGCTCCTCTGTGACACCACCACAGAAGCTCAGGGGAGCCCTGGAGACCGTGCTGATGCTATGGAACCTGATGCAACCCTGCCTCCTCTGTGACACCACAGAACCTCTGGGAGCCCTGGAGACCGTGCTGATGCTATGGAACCTGATGCAACCCTGCCTCCACTGTGACACCACAGAAGCTCAGGGAGCCCTGGAGACTGTGCTGATGCTATTGAACCTGATGCAACCCTGCCTCCTCTGTGACACCACAGAAGCTCTTGGAGCCCTGGAGACCGTGGTGATGCTATGGAACCTGATGCAACCCTGCCTCCTCTGTGACACCACAGAACCTCTGGGAGCCCTGGAGACCGTGCTGATGCTATGGAACCTGATGCAACCCTGCCTCCACTGTGACACCACAGAAGCTCAGGGAGCCCTGGAGACTGTGGTGATGCTATGGAACCTGATGCAACCCTGCCTCCACTGTGACACCACAGAACCTCTGGGAGCCCTGGAGACCGTGCTGATGCTATGGAACCTGATGCAACCCTGCCTCCACTGTGACACCACAGAAGCTCGGGGAGCTCTGCAGACCGTGGGGATGCTGGCGAAGCTGACGGAACCCTGGGCACCACAGTGACGCTATGGAACCTGGTGGAACCGAGGGGCCACAGTGACACTGTGGGGCCTTTTGGAAGCAACAGGACCCTGGTGGGAAGCCACGGGATGATTAATCCTGCACGAACCTGCTCCAGGTGGGCTCCTCTCTCCCGGCTTCCACAGGTGCTGCAAGGATCCCACTCCGGCACTGGCTTGGCACGGGCTCACGGCTTCCTTTGGCAATGGCTCTGCTCCAGGATGGCATGCTGCAGAGAATGCAGGTAGATTTTGTGCTCACTCCTGGCATGCAGCTGGACAATAAAGCCTGATCCAGCCCCCCCTCAGCATATGTCCGGCTCTGGCATTGGGGCGGGGCAACTTTGGGAGCAGCCCCAGCCCTGCTCCTGCTCCCGGCTGGGCACCCAGCTGCTGGGACACAGGTGTGTCCTGATGCCACCGTCTACTCCTTTGAGAAGGGGAGGACAGAGTGCATCAGGGAGTTTGGTGTGGCTTACATGCGGCAAGGAGAAGGTGCAGCCCCAAACTGGCTTTCACTTCTAGAACCTTTTGCTATTGCGGGAGCAGCTGCTGGAGCTTTTCAACCGAGCTGCAAGAGTGAAAAGTGTGATGGCATGTCTATCTGAGAAGGAAGGTTCGGTGCCGCAGCCTGTTGTGCACAATTTATATGCTGATAAGAGAAGGGGGTGCTTTTGGAACGTTTTCCTTCCTGACACTTCTGTCTCTGTGAGCTTTAGCTGCTTGGACTCAGGGATACCGAAGGTATGTGAAAGTGACTGGGATGCGAGAATCATGTTGCACAGGGAACAGGGAAGGTCAGCAAATGTTTCCTGTCCTGGCACATCTCTCAGTCTGAACTGCAGCTGCAGATGCTTCACTTCCGCCAAGGACTCTGCCACCTTGAGAGAAGGATGCGCTCTATGGAGTTGAGAAAGAAAGTGCGTCTCACTAGCTTCTTTCCTCTACTTCATAGACAGCAAAGGGGCTATGAAAGGCAGCACTGGCTTTTTGTTCTAGGACTTCTTCTTTACAAGCAGCTGCTGGATGTTTGGAAGGGGGTTTGGGATATGCAAAAATGAGAGGCTAAGATGGTAAGAAGGTAAGATGGAAGTCATCTGGCAAAAGCAGAGCTCACAAAAGGGCCAGCTGAGAAAGCTCTTGCTGCCTACAACTTCAACTGCACCCCTCAAAGCAGCAGCACACACGCTGCTCTCGGCACTTTCCTTCTCAGCTCTACGCACCATCCTAAGCCTTGCCTCTCCCACACTCAGGATCCAAAGACAACGGCACCAGGGACTGCTCACACACTAAAGGCACCAGGACAAAAGGCTCACCAGCTTGGCCTTTGCATTCCCGCTGACAGCTCCACAGCTTGAACCCAGAGAACTGCCTGCTGCCAACAGCCTTTCCAATCACTCTGAGCACCTCATGACAAGGAGTGTGGGGAATGAATCTCCAGCAGCCTCCTGCCCCAGGCTGTCCCCCAGGAGCAGCCCTGCTCCAGGCCGTGACTGCCACCTGCACAGCCAAAGGACCCAGAGCCGGTGTTACACACCACGGCTGTGCCTGGCACAGAGACACCAGTGGCCACACAAGTGGCCATGGCACTGTCCACACACAGTCCCTGCTGCTGCTCCCCCAGCCGCTGGCACCAACTCCCAGCCACCCACTCCTAAAGCCACGGGGCCCACTGGGACACTGCGGGGGCTCGTGGAAGCCAGCGGCCATTGTGACACAGCGGGGCTGCACAGAGCCCACGGTGCTTTGTGACCCGTGGCTCCCAGGAGTGCCTTTGTGATGCTGGGGAACTACAAGGAAGCCTGGCTCCTCTGTGACACCACCACAGAAGCTCAGGGGAGCCCTGGAGACTGTGCTGATGCTATTGAACCTGATGCAACCCTGCCTCCTCTGTGACACCACAGAAGCTCTTGGAGCCCTGGAGACCGTGCTGATGCTATGGAACCTGATGCAACCCTGCCTCCTCTGTGACACCACAGAACCTCTGGGAGCTCTGGAGACCGTGCTGATGCTATGGAACCTGATGCAACCCTGCCTCCACTGTGACACCACAGAAGCTCAGGGAGCCCTGGAGACTGTGGTGATGCTATGGAACCTGATGCAACCCTGCCTCCACTGTGACACCACAGAACCTCTGGGAGCCCTGGAGACCGTGCTGATGCTATGGAACCTGATGCAACCCTGCCTCCACTGTGACACCACAGAAGCTCGGGGAGCTCTGCAGACCGTGGGGATGCTGGCGAAGCTGACGGAACCCTGGGCACCACAGTGACGCTATGGAACCTGGTGGAACCGAGGGGCCACAGTGACACTGTGGGGCCTTTTGGAAGCAACAGGACCCTGGTGGGAAGCCACGGGATGATTAATCCTGCACGAACCTGCTCCAGGTGGGCTCCTCTCTCCCGGCTTCCACAGGTGCTGCTAGGATCCCACTCCGGCACTGGCTTGGCACGGGCTCACGGCTTCCTTTGGCAATGGCTCTGCTCCAGGATGGCATGCTGCAGAGAATGCAGGTAGATTTTGTGCTCACTCCTGGCATGCAGCTGGACAATAAAGCCTGATCCAGCCCCCCCTCAGCATATGTCCGGCTCTGGCATTGGGGCGGGGCAACTTTGGGAGCAGCCCCAGCCCTGCTCCTGCTCCCGGCTGGGCACCCAGCTGCTGGGACACAGGTGTGTCCTGATGCCACCGTCTACTCCTTTGAGAAGGGGAGGACAGAGTGCATCAGGGAGTTTGGTGTGGCTTACATGCGGCAAGGAGAAGGTGCAGCCCCAAACTGGCTTTCACTTCTAGAACCTTTTGCTATTGCGGGAGCAGCTGCTGGAGCTTTTCAACCGAGCTGCAAGAGTGAAAAGTGTGATGGCATGTCTATCTGAGAAGGAAGGTTCGGTGCCGCAGCCTGTTGTGCACAATTTATATGCTGATAAGAGAAGGGGGTGCTTTTGGAACGTTTTCCTTCCTGACACTTCTGTCTCTGTGAGCTTTAGCTGCTTGGACTCAGGGATACCGAAGGTATGTGAAAGTGACTGGGATGCGAGAATCATGTTGCACAGGGAACAGGGAAGGTCAGCAAATGTTTCCTGTCCTGGCACATCTCTCAGTCTGAACTGCAGCTGCAGATGCTTCACTTCCGCCAAGGACTCTGCCACCTTGAGAGAAGGATGCGCTCTATGGAGTTGAGAAAGAAAGTGCGTCTCACTAGCTTCTTTCCTCTACTTCATAGACAGCAAAGGGGCTATGAAAGGCAGCACTGGCTTTTTGTTCTAGGACTTCTTCTTTACAAGCAGCTGCTGGATGTTTGGAAGGGGGTTTGGGATATGCAAAAATGAGAGGCTAAGATGGTAAGAGGGTAAGATGGAAGTCATCTGGCAAAAGCAGAGCTCACAAAAGGGCCAGCTGAGAAAGCTCTTGCTGCCTACAACTTCAACTGCACCCCTCAAAGCAGCAGCACACACGCTGCTCTCGGCACTTTCCTTCTCAGCTCTACGCACCATCCTAAGCCTTGCCTCTCCCACACTCAGGATCCAAAGACAACGGCACCAGGGACTGCTCACACACTAAAGGCACCAGGACAAAAGGCTCACCAGCTTGGCCTTTGCATTCCCGCTGACAGCTCCACAGCTTGAACCCAGAGAACTGCCTGCTGCCAACAGCCTTTCCAATCACTCTGAGCACCTCATGACAAGGAGTGTGGGGAATGAATCTCCAGCAGCCTCCTGCCCCAGGCTGTCCCCCGGGAGCAGCCCTGCTCCAGGCCGTGACTGCCACCTGCACAGCCAAAGGACCCAGAGCCGGTGTTACACACCACGGCTGTGCCTGGCACAGAGACACCAGTGGCCACACAAGTGGCCATGGCACTGTCCACACACAGTCCCTGCTGCTGCTCCCCCAGCCGCTGGCACCAACTCCCAGCCACCCACTCCTAAAGCCACGGGGCCCACTGGGACACTGCGGGGGCTCGTGGAAGCCAGCGGCCATTGTGACACAGCGGGGCTGCACAGAGCCCACGGTGCTTTGTGACCCGTGGCTCCCAGGAGAGCCTTTGTGATGCTGGGGAACTACAAGGAAGCCTGGCTCCTCTGTGACACCACCACAGAAGCTCAGGGGAGCCCTGGAGGCCGTGCTGATGCTATTGAACCTGATGCAACCCTGCCTCCTCTGTGACACCACAGAACCTCTGGGAGCTCTGGAGACCGTGCTGATGCTATGGAACCTGATGCAACCCTGCCTCCACTGTGACACCACAGAAGCTCAGGGAGCCCTGGAGACTGTGGTGATGCTATGGAACCTGATGCAACCCTGCCTCCACTGTGACACCACAGAACCTCTGGGAGCCCTGGAGACCGTGCTGATGCCATGGAACCTGATGCAACCCTGCCTCCACTGTGACACCACAGAAGCTCGGGGAGCTCTGCAGACCGTGGGGATGCTGGCGAAGCTGACGGAACCCTGGGCACCACAGTGACGCTATGGAACCTGGTGGAACCGAGGGGCCACAGTGACACTGTGGGGCCTTTTGGAAGCAACAGGACCCTGGTGGGAAGCCACGGGATGATTAATCCTGCACGAACCTGCTCCAGGTGGGCTCCTCTCTCCCGGCTTCCACAGGTGCTGCTAGGATCCCACTCCGGCACTGGCTTGGCACGGGCTCACGGCTTCCTTTGGCAATGGCTCTGCTCCAGGATGGCATGCTGCAGAGAATGCAGGTAGATTTTGTGCTCACTCCTGGCATGCAGCTGGACAATAAAGCCTGATCCAGCCCCCCCTCAGCATATGTCCGGCTCTGGCATTGGGGCGGGGCAACTTTGGGAGCAGCCCCAGCCCTGCTCCTGCTCCCGGCTGGGCACCCAGCTGCTGGGACACAGGTGTGTCCTGATGCCACCGTCTACTCCTTTGAGAAGGGGAGGACAGAGTGCATCAGGGAGTTTGGTGTGGCTTACATGCGGCAAGGAGAAGGTGCAGCCCCAAACTGGCTTTCACTTCTAGAACCTTTTGCTATTGCGGGAGCAGCTGCTGGAGCTTTTCAACCGAGCTGCAAGAGTGAAAAGTGTGATGGCATGTCTATCTGAGAAGGAAGGTTCGGTGCCGCAGCCTGTTGTGCACAATTTATATGCTGATAAGAGAAGGGGGTGCTTTTGCAACGTTTTCCTTCCTGACACTTCTGTCTCTGTGAGCTTTAGCTGCTTGGACTCAGGGATACCGAAGGTATGTGAAAGTGACTGGGATGCGAGAATCATGTTGCACAGGGAACAGGGAAGGTCAGCAAATGTTTCCTGTCCTGGCACATCTCTCAGTCTGAACTGCAGCTGCAGATGCTTCACTTCCGCCAAGGACTCTGCCACCTTGAGAGAAGGATGCGCTCTATGGAGTTGAGAAAGAAAGTGCGTCTCACTAGCTTCTTTCCTCTACTTCATAGACAGCAAAGGGGCTATGAAAGGCAGCACTGGCTTTTTGTTCTAGGACTTCTTCTTTACAAGCAGCTGCTGGATGTTTGGAAGGGGGTTTGGGATATGCAAAAATGAGAGGCTAAGATGGTAAGAGGGTAAGATGGAAGTCATCTGGCAAAAGCAGAGCTCACAAAAGGGCCAGCTGAGAAAGCTCTTGCTGCCTACAACTTCAACTGCACCCCTCAAAGCAGCAGCACACACGCTGCTCTCGGCACTTTCCTTCTCAGCTCTACGCACCATCCTAAGCCTTGCCTCTTCCACACTCAGGATCCAAAGACAACGGCACCAGGGACTGCTCACACACTAAAGGCACCAGGACAAAAGGCTCACCAGCTTGGCCTTTGCATTCCCGCTGACAGCTCCACAGCTTGAACCCAGAGAACTGCCTGCTGCCAACAGCCTTTCCAATCACTCTGAGCACCTCATGACAAGGAGTGTGGGGAATGAATCTCCAGCAGCCTCCTGCCCCAGGCTGTCCCCCGGGAGCAGCCCTGCTCCAGGCCGTGACTGCCACCTGCACAGCCAAAGGACCCAGAGCCGGTGTTACACACCACGGCTGTGCCTGGCACAGAGACACCAGTGGCCACACAAGTGGCCATGGCACTGTCCACACACAGTCCCTGCTGCTGCTCCCCCAGCCGCTGGCACCAACTCCCAGCCACCCACTCCTAAAGCCACGGGGCCCACTGGGACACTGCGGGGGCTCGTGGAAGCCAGCGGCCATTGTGACACAGCGGGGCTGCACAGAGCCCACGGTGCTTTGTGACCCGTGGCTCCCAGGAGAGCCTTTGTGATGCTGGGGAACTACAAGGAAGCCTGGCTCCTCTGTGACACCACCACAGAAGCTCAGGGGAGCCCTGGAGACCGTGCTGATGCTATTGAACCTGATGCAACCCTGCCTCCTCTGTGACAACACAGAAGCTCTTGGAGCCCTGGAGACCGTGCTGATGCTATGGAACCTGATGCAACCCTGCCTCCTCTGTGACACCACAGAACCTCTGGGAGCCCTGGAGACCGTGCTGATGCTATGGAACCTGATGCAACCCTGCCTCCACTGTGACACCACAGAAGCTCAGGGAGCCCTGGAGACTGTGGTGATGCTATGGAACCTGATGCAACCCTGCCTCCACTGTGACACCACAGAACCTCTGGGAGCCCTGGAGACCGTGCTGATGCTATGGAACCTGATGCAACCCTGCCTCCACTGTGACACCACAGAAGCTCGGGGAGCTCTGCAGACCGTGGGGATGCTGGCGAAGCTGACGGAACCCTGGGCACCACAGTGACGCTATGGAACCTGGTGGAACCGAGGGGCCACAGTGACACTGTGGGGCCTTTTGGAAGCAACAGGACCCTGGTGGGAAGCCACGGGATGATTAATCCTGCACGAACCTGCTCCAGGTGGGCTCCTCTCTCCCGGCTTCCACAGGTGCTGCTAGGATCCCACTCCGGCACTGGCTTGGCACGGGCTCACGGCTTCCTTTGGCAATGGCTCTGCTCCAGGATGGCATGCTGCAGAGAATGCAGGTAGATTTTGTGCTCACTCCTGGCATGCAGCTGGACAATAAAGCCTGATCCAGCCCCCCCTCAGCATATGTCCGGCTCTGGCATTGGGGCGGGGCAACTTTGGGAGCAGCCCCAGCCCTGCTCCTGCTCCCGGCTGGGCACCCAGCTGCTGGGACACAGGTGTGTCCTGATGCCACCGTCTACTCCTTTGAGAAGGGGAGGACAGAGTGCATCAGGGAGTTTGGTGTGGCTTACATGCGGCAAGGAGAAGGTGCAGCCCCAAACTGGCTTTCACTTCTAGAACCTTTTGCTATTGCGGGAGCAGCTGCTGGAGCTTTTCAACCGAGCTGCAAGAGTGAAAAGTGTGATGGCATGTCTATCTGAGAAGGAAGGTTCGGTGCCGCAGCCTGTTGTGCACAATTTATATGCTGATAAGAGAAGGGGGTGCTTTTGCAACGTTTTCCTTCCTGACACTTCTGTCTCTGTGAGCTTTAGCTGCTTGGACTCAGGGATACCGAAGGTATGTGAAAGTGACTGGGATGCGAGAATCATGTTGCACAGGGAACAGGGAAGGTCAGCAAATGTTTCCTGTCCTGGCACATCTCTCAGTCTGAACTGCAGCTGCAGATGCTTCACTTCCGCCAAGGACTCTGCCACCTTGAGAGAAGGATGCGCTCTATGGAGTTGAGAAAGAAAGTGCGTCTCACTAGCTTCTTTCCTCTACTTCATAGACAGCAAAGGGGCTATGAAAGGCAGCACTGGCTTTTTGTTCTAGGACTTCTTCTTTACAAGCAGCTGCTGGATGTTTGGAAGGGGGTTTGGGATATGCAAAAATGAGAGGCTAAGATGGTAAGAGGGTAAGATGGAAGTCATCTGGCAAAAGCAGAGCTCACAAAAGGGCCAGCTGAGAAAGCTCTTGCTGCCTACAACTTCAACTGCACCCCTCAAAGCAGCAGCACACACGCTGCTCTCGGCACTTTCCTTCTCAGCTCTACGCACCATCCTAAGCCTTGCCTCTCCCACACTCAGGATCCAAAGACAACGGCACCAGGGACTGCTCACACACTAAAGGCACCAGGACAAAAGGCTCACCAGCTTGGCCTTTGCATTCCCGCTGACAGCTCCACAGCTTGAACCCAGAGAACTGCCTGCTGCCAACAGCCTTTCCAATCACTCTGAGCACCTCATGACAAGGAGTGTGGGGAATGAATCTCCAGCAGCCTCCTGCCCCAGGCTGTCCCCCGGGAGCAGCCCTGCTCCAGGCTGTGACTGCCACCTGCACAGCCAAAGGACCCAGAGCCGGTGTTACACACCACGGCTGTGCCTGGCACAGAGACACCAGTGGCCACACAAGTGGCCATGGCACTGTCCACACACAGTCCCTGCTGCTGCTCCCCCAGCCGCTGGCACCAACTCCCAGCCACCCACTCCTAAAGCCACGGGGCCCACTGGGACACTGCGGGGGCTCGTGGAAGCCAGCGGCCATTGTGACACAGCGGGGCTGCACAGAGCCCACGGTGCTTTGTGACCCGTGGCTCCCAGGAGAGCCTTTGTGATGCTGGGGAACTACAAGGAAGCCTGCCTCCTCTGTGACACCACCACAGAAGCTCAGGGGAGCCCTTGAGACTGTGCTGATGCTATTGAACCTGATGCAACCCTGCCTCCTCTGTGACACCACAGAAGCTCTTGGAGCCCTGGAGACCGTGGTGATGCTATGGAACCTGATGCAACCCTGCCTCCTCTGTGACACCACAGAACCTCTGGGAGCCCTGGAGACCGTGCTGATGCTATGGAACCTGATGCAACCCTGCCTCCACTGTGACACCACAGAAGCTCAGGGAGCCCTGGAGACTGTGGTGATGCTATGGAACCTGATGCAACCCTGCCTCCACTGTGACACCACAGAACCTCTGGGAGCCCTGGAGACCGTGCTGATGCTATGGAACCTGATGCAACCCTGCCTCCACTGTGACACCACAGAAGCTCGGGGAGCTCTGCAGACCGTGGGGATGCTGGCGAAGCTGACGGAACCCTGGGCACCACAGTGACGCTATGGAACCTGGTGGAACCGAGGGGCCACAGTGACACTGTGGGGCCTTTTGGAAGCAACAGGACCCTGGTGGGAAGCCACGGGATGATTAATCCTGCACGAACCTGCTCCAGGTGGGCTCCTCTCTCCCGGCTTCCACAGGTGCTGCTAGGATCCCACTCCGGCACTGGCTTGGCACGGGCTCACGGCTTCCTTTGGCAATGGCTCTGCTCCAGGATGGCATGCTGCAGAGAATGCAGGTAGATTTTGTGCTCACTCCTGGCATGCAGCTGGACAATAAAGCCTGATCCAGCCCCCCCTCAGCATATGTCCGGCTCTGGCATTGGGGCGGGGCAACTTTGGGAGCAGCCCCAGCCCTGCTCCTGCTCCCGGCTGGGCACCCAGCTGCTGGGACACAGGTGTGTCCTGATGCCACCGTCTACTCCTTTGAGAAGGGGAGGACAGAGTGCATCAGGGAGTTTGGTGTGGCTTACATGCGGCAAGGAGAAGGTGCAGCCCCAAACTGGCTTTCACTTCTAGAACCTTTTGCTATTGCGGGAGCAGCTGCTGGAGCTTTTCAACCGAGCTGCAAGAGTGAAAAGTGTGATGGCATGTCTATCTGAGAAGGAAGGTTCGGTGCTGCAGCCTGTTGTGCACAATTTATATGCTGATAAGAGAAGGGGGTGCTTTTGGAACGTTTTCCTTCCTGACACTTCTGTCTCTGTGAGCTTTAGCTGCTTGGACTCAGGGATACCGAAGGTATGTGAAAGTGACTGGGATGCGAGAATCATGTTGCACAGGGAACAGGGAAGGTCAGCAAATGTTTCCTGTCCTGGCACATCTCTCAGTCTGAACTGCAGCTGCAGATGCTTCACTTCCGCCAAGGACTCTGCCACCTTGAGAGAAGGATGCGCTCTATGGAGTTGAGAAAGAAAGTGCGTCTCACTAGCTTCTTTCCTCTACTTCATAGACAGCAAAGGGGCTATGAAAGGCAGCACTGGCTTTTTGTTCTAGGACTTCTTCTTTACAAGCAGCTGCTGGATGTTTGGAAGGGGGTTTGGGATATGCAAAAATGAGAGGCTAAGATGGTAAGAGGGTAAGATGGAAGTCATCTGGCAAAAGCAGAGCTCACAAAAGGGCCAGCTGAGAAAGCTCTTGCTGCCTACAACTTCAACTGCACCCCTCAAAGCAGCAGCACACACGCTGCTCTCGGCACTTTCCTTCTCAGCTCTACGCACCATCCTAAGCCTTGCCTCTCCCACACTCAGGATCCAAAGACAACGGCACCAGGGACTGCTCACACACTAAAGGCACCAGGACAAAAGGCTCACCAGCTTGGCCTTTGCATTCCCGCTGACAGCTCCACAGCTTGAACCCAGAGAACTGCCTGCTGCCAACAGCCTTTCCAATCACTCTGAGCACCTCATGACAAGGAGTGTGGGGAATGAATCTCCAGCAGCCTCCTGCCCCAGGCTGTCCCCCGGGAGCAGCCCTGCTCCAGGCTGTGACTGCCACCTGCACAGCCAAAGGACCCAGAGCCGGTGTTACACACCACGGCTGTGCCTGGCACAGAGACACCAGTGGCCACACAAGTGGCCATGGCACTGTCCACACACAGTCCCTGCTGCTGCTCCCCCAGCCGCTGGCACCAACTCCCAGCCACCCACTCCTAAAGCCACGGGGCCCACTGGGACACTGCGGGGGCTCGTGGAAGCCAGCGGCCCATGTGACACAGCGGGGCTGCACAGAGCCCACGGTGCTTTGTGACCCGTGGCTCCCAGGAGAGCCTTTGTGATGCTGGGGAACTACAAGGAAGCCTGGCTCCTCTGTGACACCACCACAGAAGCTCAGGGGAGCCCTGGAGGCCGTGCTGATGCTATTGAACCTGATGCAACCCTGCCTCCTCTGTGACACCACAGAACCTCTGGGAGCTCTGGAGACCGTGCTGATGCTATGGAACCTGATGCAACCCTGCCTCCACTGTGACACCACAGAAGCTCAGGGAGCCCTGGAGACTGTGGTGATGCTATGGAACCTGATGCAACCCTGCCTCCACTGTGACACCACAGAACCTCTGGGAGCCCTGGAGACCGTGCTGATGCCATGGAACCTGATGCAACCCTGCCTCCACTGTGACACCACAGAAGCTCGGGGAGCTCTGCAGACCGTGGGGATGCTGGCGAAGCTGACGGAACCCTGGGCACCACAGTGACGCTATGGAACCTGGTGGAACCGAGGGGCCACAGTGACACTGTGGGGCCTTTTGGAAGCAACAGGACCCTGGTGGGAAGCCACGGGATGATTAATCCTGCACGAACCTGCTCCAGGTGGGCTCCTCTCTCCCGGCTTCCACAGGTGCTGCTAGGATCCCACTCCGGCACTGGCTTGGCACGGGCTCACGGCTTCCTTTGGCAATGGCTCTGCTCCAGGATGGCATGCTGCAGAGAATGCAGGTAGATTTTGTGCTCACTCCTGGCATGCAGCTGGACAATAAAGCCTGATCCAGCCCCCCCTCAGCATATGTCCGGCTCTGGCATTGGGGCGGGGCAACTTTGGGAGCAGCCCCAGCCCTGCTCCTGCTCCCGGCTGGGCACCCAGCTGCTGGGACACAGGTGTGTCCTGATGCCACCGTCTACTCCTTTGAGAAGGGGAGGACAGAGTGCATCAGGGAGTTTGGTGTGGCTTACATGCGGCAAGGAGAAGGTGCAGCCCCAAACTGGCTTTCACTTCTAGAACCTTTTGCTATTGCGGGAGCAGCTGCTGGAGCTTTTCAACCGAGCTGCAAGAGTGAAAAGTGTGATGGCATGTCTATCTGAGAAGGAAGGTTCGGTGCCGCAGCCTGTTGTGCACAATTTATATGCTGATAAGAGAAGGGGGTGCTTTTGGAACGTTTTCCTTCCTGACACTTCTGTCTCTGTGAGCTTTAGCTGCTTGGACTCAGGGATACCGAAGGTATGTGAAAGTGACTGGGATGCGAGAATCATGTTGCACAGGGAACAGGGAAGGTCAGCAAATGTCTCCTGTCCTGGCACATCTCTCAGTCTGAACTGCAGCTGCAGATGCTTCACTTCCGCCAAGGACTCTGCCACCTTGAGAGAAGGATGCGCTCTATGGAGTTGAGAAAGAAAGTGCGTCTCACTAGCTTCTTTCCTCTACTTCATAGACAGCAAAGGGGCTATGAAAGGCAGCACTGGCTTTTTGTTCTAGGACTTCTTCTTTACAAGCAGCTGCTGGATGTTTGGAAGGGGGTTTGGGATATGCAAAAATGAGAGGCTAAGATGGTAAGAGGGTAAGATGGAAGTCATCTGGCAAAAGCAGAGCTCACAAAAGGGCCAGCTGAGAAAGCTCTTGCTGCCTACAACTTCAACTGCACCCCTCAAAGCAGCAGCACACACGCTGCTCTCGGCACTTTCCTTCTCAGCTCTACGCACCATCCTAAGCCTTGCCTCTTCCACACTCAGGATCCAAAGACAACGGCACCAGGGACTGCTCACACACTAAAGGCACCAGGACAAAAGGCTCACCAGCTTGGCCTTTGCATTCCCGCTGACAGCTCCACAGCTTGAACCCAGAGAACTGCCTGCTGCCAACAGCCTTTCCAATCACTCTGAGCACCTCATGACAAGGAGTGTGGGGAATGAATCTCCAGCAGCCTCCTGCCCCAGGCTGTCCCCCGGGAGCAGCCCTGCTCCAGGCCGTGACTGCCACCTGCACAGCCAAAGGACCCAGAGCCGGTGTTACACACCACGGCTGTGCCTGGCACAGAGACACCAGTGGCCACACAAGTGGCCATGGCACTGTCCACACACAGTCCCTGCTGCTGCTCCCCCAGCCGCTGGCACCAACTCCCAGCCACCCACTCCTAAAGCCACGGGGCCCACTGGGACACTGCGGGGGCTCGTGGAAGCCAGCGGCCATTGTGACACAGCGGGGCTGCACAGAGCCCACGGTGCTTTGTGACCCGTGGCTCCCAGGAGAGCCTTTGTTGTTGGGGAAGATGAAACAGGAAAGCCTTATAAATATGATTGCCTAACAAAAGATTCTGGGAATATGAAAACTGTGAGCGACATCGAAATGAAGGCCATCTTTGAGATATAGAGTCTTAGTTACTGAACAACTGGAAAACAATGGTATAGCCGGCTGAAGGTAATCCCCTCTTGATTGAACAATACCCTCTGCTTGCAGACAGGTCCAAGGGTCAGAGCAGACCCTACTAGCTCAGCAGAAGGGGTCCAAAGAGTAGTTTTTAGAAGTTAAAATGTAACACTCTATGGTAATGTAAGAACTCTTATAGGCTGTATGTAAATGCTATAGGATTTGTACCTTGTATTAGATTGGCTACTGAGAATTAGAATATTCACTACAGAAGATGATTTATTGTATTGTAACAAGCTCCTCGCTCTCTTAACTCCTCTCCTCTTAGTAATGCTCTTCTCCTCTTAGTAACGCTCTTAGTAACTCTCTTAGTAGCTCTCTTAGTAATGCTCTTCTCCTCTTAGTAGCTCTCTTAGTAACTCTCTTGCTCTTCTTCTTCCTCTTAATTCAGCTCTCCTCTTAGTTTGTCTCTCTTGCTCTTTACACTCTTAGCTCTCAGCCTCTTGCTCTAGCTCTCTCGCTCACTCTCTCTCCCTCTCTTACACCTTGGGCCTGCTTGGAGCTGCAGCTGGCAGCTCTAAGCAGTGCCCCTGTACCCACGCCCTCTGCAATAAACTGCATGCTCCAAAGACCTGCTTATAGAGATCTCTCGTCGCCGTCCATCTCCAGCCGGCCCGACCGAACCCACACCCTCATCACCATCATCGCCATCAATTTCGACAAACTGGCGCCCAAACGTGAGTGAAGGCCTGATTCAGCTTCTTCCACCTGTGAGAGACTTCGCCATGGACGGTAACTAAAAGACCAGTTATAGCCACCTGGAACGTGTCGTGAGCACGGCATACCGTTGCTGCGCAGCGTAAAAGCCGGAGCTCTATAACTCTGCTGAGGCAGCCCTCGAGCACGGGGAGCCGTTACTTCGTAGCAATTACCTGGAGCTCTCGGAGGGAGGAAATTGCCTGGCAGTCCTCGAGCACAGACGGCCACTGCTGCGCAGCGGTTACCTAGAGCTCTTTGAGGAAGTTTGCCGTGGTACCCCTCGAGCACAGACACGCTGCTAAGCAGTGCAGACCGGAGCTCTTAGGAGGGATCCAGCCGCGCGCCCGAGCACAGGCGGGTATTGCTCAGCACCGCCCGCGCTGGAGCTCTGAGTGGAGACACCTGCGAGGTCCCGAGCACGGAAAGCCGTTGCCAAGCGACGCCTGAAACCGGAGCTCTGAGGAGGGACCCGACAGCAGCGTCCTGAGCGCCGTGTGGAGAGCCTGGCCAGCCCCCCACGACGGACTTCTGATTAAGGACCCTGCCCCCTGCGACATCTAGGTGAGTATCATACTGGTCAATAATGGGACAAACTCACTCTGCCCATGACAGACATCTCTATAAACAACTTAAGTACTTACTAAGCTCCGGTCCAAGTCAATTACCTAAACAGGAGCTAAAAAACCTCTTAGAATGGACTCTGATTAATTTCCCAAATGCTGACCGTTCAGCCGTCTTTACAAGAGACTTCTGGGACACAGTTCGGGTTAAACTCTTTAATAATATCTCCCGCCGGGATTGGGCTGCCGCGGAGCTGGTCCCGGCTTGCAGAGCGCTCGTGGAGCTGTTTGCTGTGAAGGCGCCGCCCGCAGCAGCCACCTCGCCGGGTCCCGCTCCTGCTGCGAGCCCGCCCCTTGCCGCCGCGAGCCTGCAACCGGGCACGGCCCCCGCCCCGCCGCCGGACCTCACGGCTCCGGTACCCGCGGTCCAGCTGTCTCGTGCCGCCCCGCCCCACCCCCCCGCGGTCCCTGCACCGGTCACCCCTGCCCCACCGGACTCCACCGCCCCCCCCACCGCCCCCGTCATCTCCACCCCCACGGTCCCGTTAGTCCCTGCTGTCCCGCCTCTCGCGGCTCCGGTAGCCGCGGTCCGACTGACTCGTGCCGCCCCGCCCCCCGCCCCCGCTGTCCTGGCAGACGTCACCCCTGTCCCACCGGACCCTACGACCCCCTCCACCGCTCCCCCCATCCCCGCCCCCCCCATCCCGTTCCTCCCTGCTGCCCCGGCTCCCGCGGTCCCCGCCCTCGGCTCCAGCGTCTTCGCGGCCCCGTCCCTCGCTCCTCCCACCCCGTCCGCCAGCGCCTTCGCGGCCCCGCCCCCCGCCGATAGCCCCGCGGGGCCAGCGGCTGCTCCCCAGCCACCTACGGGTCCTACCGCTCCCCTAGCCGCGCCTGTTATGGCTGTAGCCACCATCATAGCCGGCCCCCCGCAAAGCCAGGCGGCGACCCTTCTTCCAGCCCCCCAGGTCCCCCTCGCCGCCACCGACACGGCGCCGGTGGTGGTCAACGTCCCGTCCGCGTCCGTGGGACACGGAGCGCCCCAGCCCCGCCAGCCACCTGGTGCCGGCGCTGCAGCGCCTACACAGATGGCTGCTGCCTCTCCCGTGCCTGCCGCTGCTCCAGCCCCGTCTCCTGGCACCGCCGCGCCGGCAGCCACACCAGCCCAGCCTGCAAACTCCCAGCGGCAGCACGCCGCGGTCCAGCCGCCGACTGGCCCACCGTTCGCCATGGCCCCACCGCAACATACTCCCGCCGCCTCCACGCCGGCCCTCCCGCCTCCCGCAGCCCCGGGATCGTCTCCTGCCGACGGGACAGCCCTGCCACCTCCCGCTCTCCCCGACACACAGACAGCGGCCATCACAGTCCGCCACGTTGACCTGATGGCGTAACCCACGCACGCTCACACTTCTCCAACCACAGCACTGCTCACGGAACTAGCTCCGCCACCGCCCCCCACGGCTTTCACCTCGCCTTCAATAGAGCCACCCGCACCCCCTCGCCCGCTGCCGCGGAGCCGGTTGCTCGCGGCCCCCCCGCCTCCTCGCCCGCCACCGCGGAGATCGGCAGTGCCATCGCCGCCCCCGCCGGGGCCCTCCGGCACCGCACAGCTGTATCCCTCGGCTACCGCCGCCCAGCAACATCCCTCCGCGCAGCTCAGCCTCGCCTCACAAGCCGCAAACAGGGGGGGAACGGAGGGCAGTGGTGCAGCTCCAGTGGCAGGGAAGACGGAGAGCCGCTCTGCCCGAGCTGATGCTTTAAATCTAACACCAGGAAACCCTGAAAAGCAGCCAGATTTGTTTGCAATGAGCCCCAGAGTCCCGCCAGCGAGCGGCTGGGATCTTGCAACCCATAAGGAGAAAACGAGTTCTGAGAGTTTGTTAGCGCTACTTTCTGAATCAAAAAATCCTCCAAAGTGCTCAGATTATTCTCAATTAACAGATTGGCATGAAATAAGACTCCAAAGCTGTAAAGATGAAAGTCTATTAGCTAAGCCTGTGATAGCTAGCCAACAGCCTGACAGTCCCAAAACGTGGGTTCCCATCCCCACTCACGAAATTAAAGAACTAAGAAGGGCTGTAAGAGATAGTGGTATTTGCTCACCGTATCTTAAACAACTGCTAAAAAGTACCCTAAAAAGAACACATCAAACCCTAAAACGCATTTTAGATCAACAGAGAGGGGGAGAAGTCCAGGATACACCTCAAAGGAGGTTGAACAAGGCTTTGTATGTTTACAATTTTTTGAATAGCTCTGCAGAAGAGCCTGATCCCCCCATTTATAGACATTTTTTGAACAACAAAAAAGCAAAACTGAAAGAGCGCCCCCCAGTTTTGATTAAAAATCTAGACTCAGGAAAAATAGAAGGACCATACAATCTTATAATGTGGGGGAAGGGGTTTGCATGTGTTTCCACAGGTGAAGGAATCAAGTGGGTTCCAGCAAAAAACGTGAAGCCATACCTCGCATCAAAGCCTGCTGATGCCACCACACCAGCCAGTGACTCTGCAAGTGGAAGCCAGGAAGCAAGCACCCAGACCTGAACTGCGCAGAATCACCAGAAGAAAGTGATCTGCCAAAAACAGCTCAAGAAAAGAATGGAGTTTTCTCATTTGCGCGCGTGCATGTTGCTTTTATTCTTTTGTTTTAGTTTTTGTAGTGAAGCTTTACCTGTGAATCAACCAAAGACAAATGTCTGGGTTGCTTTAGCCAAATCCGCAGGCTCCGATACCATCTGTCTATCTGACACAAGCCCTGACAAACCTTTTTCAACCTGTTTAGTTGGAGTACCTCTTCCAGAAGGTTTTGATAATATTACTCTTGATAAGTATTGGCCATATGACGATCATCATGTATCTCCAACTCCCAGCCATAGACACCAAACTTATATTGATAATTCTAAAATTGATAAATCTGACCTTCAAGAGCTAGAAATCCTAGGTTCGTTAACTATGGATACCTGCTATTTCTTTCACTTTCAAGGAGAAAACGGTCCCCATTTAAATGTTACCCCATATCACCCAGCTTATAGCAATGTAACTTCTTGGTGTAGTCAAGTTAAGCTTCTTATATATGACGAACCTCATGCAGATCGTTTTAGCAAACTTCCTATTCGATTCCCCAGAGGAATTTGGCTCATCTGTGGAGACAGGGCCTGGCAAGGTATACCTTCAAAAATAGATGGTGGCCCTTGTGCTCTGGGACAACTTACAATTATTGCTCCCAGTGTCAAAGAGGTAATCAAAAAGAAAAGCAGAAAGATCAGATCTTCCTGGGGACATCAGTACGATAGTGACTGTGATAGTGACTTCCACCCTTGGAACTCTGGAAAATCAATTGTTGCAAGCATTTTTCTACCTCAGTTAAGCTCCTCAATTGCTTTAAAACAGTTAAACAAGTTGGGATGTTGGCTCAGCAAGGAGGTAAATGCCACCTCTACTATGATCAGTGATCTGTTAACCGATGAAGAGGCAGTCAGACATGCCACTTTACAAAATAGAGCTGCCGTTGATTATCTTTTATTAGCACATGGGCACGGCTGTGAAGATTTTGAAGGATTATGCTGTATGAACTTATCCGATCATTCTGTTTCCATTCACAAACAGCTACAAAACCTAAAGGATCTAGCTAACCAAATTAGAACAGATGACCCGTCTTGGCTGGACAGTTTGTTTGATGATTGGAGCTTTGCACCTTGGCTAAGGGAACTCTGTAAAATAGGCTTGATTATTCTAGTAGTAATAATTATAGTTTTAGTAGCAGTACCTTGTATGCTTCAGTGTGTGCAAAAAATAACGAGTAGGACTGTATCTAATATCTTAGTTGTTCATCAGAACGGGGGAGATGTTGGGGAAGATGAAACAGGAAAGCCTTATAAATATGATTGCCTAACAAAAGATTCTGGGAATATGAAAACTGTGAGCGACATCGAAATGAAGGCCATCTTTGAGATATAGAGTCTTAGTTACTGAACAACTGGAAAACAATGGTATAGCCGGCTGAAGGTAATCCCCTCTTGATTGAACAATACCCTCTGCTTGCAGACAGGTCCAAGGGTCAGAGCAGACCCTACTAGCTCAGCAGAAGGGGTCCAAAGAGTAGTTTTTAGAAGTTAAAATGTAACACTCTATGGTAATGTAAGAACTCTTATAGGCTGTATGTAAATGCTATAGGATTTGTACCTTGTATTAGATTGGCTACTGAGAATTAGAATATTCACTACAGAAGATGATTTATTGTATTGTAACAAGCTCCTCGCTCTCTTAACTCCTCTCCTCTTAGTAATGCTCTTCTCCTCTTAGTAACGCTCTTAGTAACTCTCTTAGTAGCTCTCTTAGTAATGCTCTTCTCCTCTTAGTAGCTCTCTTAGTAACTCTCTTGCTCTTCTTCTTCCTCTTAATTCAGCTCTCCTCTTAGTTTGTCTCTCTTGCTCTTTACACTCTTAGCTCTCAGCCTCTTGCTCTAGCTCTCTCGCTCACTCTCTCTCCCTCTCTTACACCTTGGGCCTGCTTGGAGCTGCAGCTGGCAGCTCTAAGCAGTGCCCCTGTACCCACGCCCTCTGCAATAAACTGCATGCTCCAAAGACCTGCTTATAGAGATCTCTCGTCGCCGTCCATCTCCAGCCGGGCCCGACCGAACCCACACCCTCATCACCATCATCGCCATCAATTTCGACATTTGTGATGCTGGGGAACTACAAGGAAGCCTGGCTCCTCTGTGACACCACCACAGAAGCTCAGGGGAGCCCTGGAGACCGTGCTGATGCTATTGAACCTGATGCAACCCTGCCTCCTCTGTGACACCACAGAACCTCTGGGAGCCCTGGAGACCGTGCTGATGCTATGGAACCTGATGCAACCCTGCCTCCACTGTGACACCACAGAAGCTCAGGGAGCCCTGGAGACTGTGGTGATGCTATGGAACCTGATGCAACCCTGCCTCCACTGTGACACCACAGAACCTCTGGGAGCCCTGGAGACCGTGGTGATGCTATGGAACCTGATGCAACCCTGCCTCCACTGTGACACCACAGAAGCTCGGGGAGCTCTGCAGACCGTGGGGATGCTGGCGAAGCTGACGGAACCCTGGGCACCACAGTGACGCTATGGAACCTGGTGGAACCGAGGGGCCACAGTGACACTGTGGGGCCTTTTGGAAGCAACAGGACCCTGGTGGGAAGCCACGGGATGATTAATCCTGCACGAACCTGCTCCAGGTGGGCTCCTCTCTCCCGGCTTCCACAGGTGCTGCTAGGATCCCACTCCGGCACTGGCTTGGCACGGGCTCACGGCTTCCTTTGGCAATGGCTCTGCTCCAGGATGGCATGCTGCAGAGAATGCAGGTAGATTTTGTGCTCACTCCTGGCATGCAGCTGGACAATAAAGCCTGATCCAGCCCCCCCTCAGCATATGTCCGGCTCTGGCATTGGGGCGGGGCAACTTTGGGAGCAGCCCCAGCCCTGCTCCTGCTCCCGGCTGGGCACCCAGCTGCTGGGACACAGGTGTGTCCTGATGCCACCGTCTACTCCTTTGAGAAGGGGAGGACAGAGTGCATCAGGGAGTTTGGTGTGGCTTACATGCGGCAAGGAGAAGGTGCAGCCCCAAACTGGCTTTCACTTCTAGAACCTTTTGCTATTGCGGGAGCAGCTGCTGGAGCTTTTCAACCGAGCTGCAAGAGTGAAAAGTGTGATGGCATGTCTATCTGAGAAGGAAGGTTCGGTGCCGCAGCCTGTTGTGCACAATTTATATGCTGATAAGAGAAGGGGGTGCTTTTGCAACGTTTTCCTTCCTGACACTTCTGTCTCTGTGAGCTTTAGCTGCTTGGACTCAGGGATACCGAAGGTATGTGAAAGTGACTGGGATGCGAGAATCATGTTGCACAGGGAACAGGGAAGGTCAGCAAATGTTTCCTGTCCTGGCACATCTCTCAGTCTGAACTGCAGCTGCAGATGCTTCACTTCCGCCAAGGACTCTGCCACCTTGAGAGAAGGATGCGCTCTATGGAGTTGAGAAAGAAAGTGCGTCTCACTAGCTTCTTTCCTCTACTTCATAGACAGCAAAGGGGCTATGAAAGGCAGCACTGGCTTTTTGTTCTAGGACTTCTTCTTTACAAGCAGCTGCTGGATGTTTGGAAGGGGGTTTGGGATATGCAAAAATGAGAGGCTAAGATGGTAAGAGGGTAAGATGGAAGTCATCTGGCAAAAGCAGAGCTCACAAAAGGGCCAGCTGAGAAAGCTCTTGCTGCCTACAACTTCAACTGCACCCCTCAAAGCAGCAGCACACACGCTGCTCTCGGCACTTTCCTTCTCAGCTCTACGCACCATCCTAAGCCTTGCCTCTCCCACACTCAGGATCCAAAGACAACGGCACCAGGGACTGCTCACACACTAAAGGCACCAGGACAAAAGGCTCACCAGCTTGGCCTTTGCATTCCCGCTGACAGCTCCACAGCTTGAACCCAGAGAACTGCCTGCTGCCAACAGCCTTTCCAATCACTCTGAGCACCTCATGACAAGGAGTGTGGGGAATGAATCTCCAGCAGCCTCCTGCCCCAGGCTGTCCCCCGGGAGCAGCCCTGCTCCAGGCCGTGACTGCCACCTGCACAGCCAAAGGACCCAGAGCCGGTGTTACACACCACGGCTGTGCCTGGCACAGAGACACCAGTGGCCACACAAGTGGCCATGGCACTGTCCACACACAGTCCCTGCTGCTGCTCCCCCAGCCGCTGGCACCAACTCCCAGCCACCCACTCCTAAAGCCACGGGGCCCACTGGGACACTGCAGGGGCTCGTGGAAGCCAGCGGCCATTGTGACACAGCGGGGCTGCACAGAGCCCACGGTGCTTTGTGACCCGTGGCTCCCAGGAGAGCCTTTGTGATGCTGGGGAACTACAAGGAAGCCTGGCTCCTCTGTGACACCACCACAGAAGCTCAGGGGAGCCCTGGAGACCGTGCTGATGCTATTGAACCTGATGCAACCCTGCCTCCTCTGTGACACCACAGAAGCTCTTGGAGCCCTGGAGACCGTGGTGATGCTATGGAACCTGATGCAACCCTGCCTCCTCTGTGACACCACAGAACCTCTGGGAGCCCTGGAGACCGTGCTGATGCTATGGAACCTGATGCAACCCTGCCTCCTCTGTGACACCACAGAAGCTCAGGGAGCCCTGGAGACTGTGGTGATGCTATGGAACCTGATGCAACCCTGCCTCCACTGTGACACCACAGAACCTCTGGGAGCCCTGGAGACCGTGCTGATGCTATGGAACCTGATGCAACCCTGCCTCCACTGTGACACCACAGAAGCTCGGGGAGCTCTGCAGACCGTGGGGATGCTGGCGAAGCTGACGGAACCCTGGGCACCACAGTGACGCTATGGAACCTGGTGGAACCGAGGGGCCACAGTGACACTGTGGGGCCTTTTGGAAGCAACAGGACCCTGGTGGGAAGCCACGGGATGATTAATCCTGCACGAACCTGCTCCAGGTGGGCTCCTCTCTCCCGGCTTCCACAGGTGCTGCTAGGATCCCACTCCGGCACTGGCTTGGCACGGGCTCACGGCTTCCTTTGGCAATGGCTCTGCTCCAGGATGGCATGCTGCAGAGAATGCAGGTAGATTTTGTGCTCACTCCTGGCATGCAGCTGGACAATAAAGCCTGATCCAGCCCCCCCTCAGCATATGTCCGGCTCTGGCATTGGGGCGGGGCAACTTTGGGAGCAGCCCCAGCCCTGCTCCTGCTCCCGGCTGGGCACCCAGCTGCTGGGACACAGGTGTGTCCTGATGCCACCGTCTACTCCTTTGAGAAGGGGAGGACAGAGTGCATCAGGGAGTTTGGTGTGGCTTACATGCGGCAAGGAGAAGGTGCAGCCCCAAACTGGCTTTCACTTCTAGAACCTTTTGCTATTGCGGGAGCAGCTGCTGGAGCTTTTCAACCGAGCTGCAAGAGTGAAAAGTGTGATGGCATGTCTATCTGAGAAGGAAGGTTCGGTGCCGCAGCCTGTTGTGCACAATTTATATGCTGATAAGAGAAGGGGGTGCTTTTGGAACGTTTTCCTTCCTGACACTTCTGTCTCTGTGAGCTTTAGCTGCTTGGACTCAGGGATACCGAAGGTATGTGAAAGTGACTGGGATGCGAGAATCATGTTGCACAGGGAACAGGGAAGGTCAGCAAATGTTTCCTGTCCTGGCACATCTCTCAGTCTGAACTGCAGCTGCAGATGCTTCACTTCCGCCAAGGACTCTGCCACCTTGAGAGAAGGATGCGCTCTATGGAGTTGAGAAAGAAAGTGCGTCTCACTAGCTTCTTTCCTCTACTTCATAGACAGCAAAGGGGCTATGAAAGGCAGCACTGGCTTTTTGTTCTAGGACTTCTTCTTTACAAGCAGCTGCTGGATGTTTGGAAGGGGGTTTGGGATATGCAAAAATGAGAGGCTAAGATGGTAAGAGGGTAAGATGGAAGTCATCTGGCAAAAGCAGAGCTCACAAAAGGGCCAGCTGAGAAAGCTCTTGCTGCCTACAACTTCAACTGCACCCCTCAAAGCAGCAGCACACACGCTGCTCTCGGCACTTTCCTTCTCAGCTCTACGCACCATCCTAAGCCTTGCCTCTCCCACACTCAGGATCCAAAGACAACGGCACCAGGGACTGCTCACACACTAAAGGCACCAGGACAAAAGGCTCACCAGCTTGGCCTTTGCATTCCCGCTGACAGCTCCACAGCTTGAACCCAGAGAACTGCCTGCTGCCAACAGCCTTTCCAATCACTCTGAGCACCTCATGACAAGGAGTGTGGGGAATGAATCTCCAGCAGCCTCCTGCCCCAGGCTGTCCCCCGGGAGCAGCCCTGCTCCAGGCCGTGACTGCCACCTGCACAGCCAAAGGACCCAGAGCCGGTGTTACACACCACGGCTGTGCCTGGCACAGAGACACCAGTGGCCACACAAGTGGCCATGGCACTGTCCACACACAGTCCCTGCTGCTGCTCCCCCAGCCGCTGGCACCAACTCCCAGCCACCCACTCCTAAAGCCACGGGGCCCACTGGGACACTGCGGGGGCTCGTGGAAGCCAGCGGCCATTGTGACACAGCGGGGCTGCACAGAGCCCACGGTGCTTTGTGACCCGTGGCTCCCAGGAGAGCCTTTGTGATGCTGGGGAACTACAAGGAAGCCTGCCTCCTCTGTGACACCACCACAGAAGCTCAGGGGAGCCCTGGAGACCGTGCTGATGCTATGGAACCTGATGCAACCCTGCCTCCTCTGTGACACCACAGAACCTCTGGGAGCCCTGGAGACCGTGCTGATGCTATGGAACCTGATGCAACCCTGCCTCCACTGTGACACCACAGAAGCTCAGGGAGCCCTGGAGACTGTGCTGATGCTATTGAACCTGATGCAACCCTGCCTCCTCTGTGACACCACAGAAGCTCTTGGAGCCCTGGAGACCGTGGTGATGCTATGGAACCTGATGCAACCCTGCCTCCTCTGTGACACCACAGAACCTCTGGGAGCCCTGGAGACCGTGCTGATGCTATGGAACCTGATGCAACCCTGCCTCCACTGTGACACCACAGAAGCTCAGGGAGCCCTGGAGACTGTGGTGATGCTATGGAACCTGATGCAACCCTGCCTCCACTGTGACACCACAGAACCTCTGGGAGCCCTGGAGACCGTGCTGATGCTATGGAACCTGATGCAACCCTGCCTCCACTGTGACACCACAGAAGCTCGGGGAGCTCTGCAGACCGTGGGGATGCTGGCGAAGCTGACGGAACCCTGGGCACCACAGTGACGCTATGGAACCTGGTGGAACCGAGGGGCCACAGTGACACTGTGGGGCCTTTTGGAAGCAACAGGACCCTGGTGGGAAGCCACGGGATGATTAATCCTGCACGAACCTGCTCCAGGTGGGCTCCTCTCTCCCGGCTTCCACAGGTGCTGCAAGGATCCCACTCCGGCACTGGCTTGGCACGGGCTCACGGCTTCCTTTGGCAATGGCTCTGCTCCAGGATGGCATGCTGCAGAGAATGCAGGTAGATTTTGTGCTCACTCCTGGCATGCAGCTGGACAATAAAGCCTGATCCAGCCCCCCCTCAGCATATGTCCGGCTCTGGCATTGGGGCGGGGCAACTTTGGGAGCAGCCCCAGCCCTGCTCCTGCTCCCGGCTGGGCACCCAGCTGCTGGGACACAGGTGTGTCCTGATGCCACCGTCTACTCCTTTGAGAAGGGGAGGACAGAGTGCATCAGGGAGTTTGGTGTGGCTTACATGCGGCAAGGAGAAGGTGCAGCCCCAAACTGGCTTTCACTTCTAGAACCTTTTGCTATTGCGGGAGCAGCTGCTGGAGCTTTTCAACCGAGCTGCAAGAGTGAAAAGTGTGATGGCATGTCTATCTGAGAAGGAAGGTTCGGTGCCGCAGCCTGTTGTGCACAATTTATATGCTGATAAGAGAAGGGGGTGCTTTTGGAACGTTTTCCTTCCTGACACTTCTGTCTCTGTGAGCTTTAGCTGCTTGGACTCAGGGATACCGAAGGTATGTGAAAGTGACTGGGATGCGAGAATCATGTTGCACAGGGAACAGGGAAGGTCAGCAAATGTTTCCTGTCCTGGCACATCTCTCAGTCTGAACTGCAGCTGCAGATGCTTCACTTCCGCCAAGGACTCTGCCACCTTGAGAGAAGGATGCGCTCTATGGAGTTGAGAAAGAAAGTGCGTCTCACTAGCTTCTTTCCTCTACTTCATAGACAGCAAAGGGGCTATGAAAGGCAGCACTGGCTTTTTGTTCTAGGACTTCTTCTTTACAAGCAGCTGCTGGATGTTTGGAAGGGGGTTTGGGATATGCAAAAATGAGAGGCTAAGATGGTAAGAAGGTAAGATGGAAGTCATCTGGCAAAAGCAGAGCTCACAAAAGGGCCAGCTGAGAAAGCTCTTGCTGCCTACAACTTCAACTGCACCCCTCAAAGCAGCAGCACACACGCTGCTCTCGGCACTTTCCTTCTCAGCTCTACGCACCATCCTAAGCCTTGCCTCTCCCACACTCAGGATCCAAAGACAACGGCACCAGGGACTGCTCACACACTAAAGGCACCAGGACAAAAGGCTCACCAGCTTGGCCTTTGCATTCCCGCTGACAGCTCCACAGCTTGAACCCAGAGAACTGCCTGCTGCCAACAGCCTTTCCAATCACTCTGAGCACCTCATGACAAGGAGTGTGGGGAATGAATCTCCAGCAGCCTCCTGCCCCAGGCTGTCCCCCAGGAGCAGCCCTGCTCCAGGCCGTGACTGCCACCTGCACAGCCAAAGGACCCAGAGCCGGTGTTACACACCACGGCTGTGCCTGGCACAGAGACACCAGTGGCCACACAAGTGGCCATGGCACTGTCCACACACAGTCCCTGCTGCTGCTCCCCCAGCCGCTGGCACCAACTCCCAGCCACCCACTCCTAAAGCCACGGGGCCCACTGGGACACTGCGGGGGCTCGTGGAAGCCAGCGGCCATTGTGACACAGCGGGGCTGCACAGAGCCCACGGTGCTTTGTGACCCGTGGCTCCCAGGAGAGCCTTTGTGATGCTGGGGAACTACAAGGAAGCCTGGCTCCTCTGTGACACCACCACAGAAGCTCAGGGGAGCCCTGGAGACTGTGCTGATGCTATTGAACCTGATGCAACCCTGCCTCCTCTGTGACACCACAGAAGCTCTTGGAGCCCTGGAGACCGTGCTGATGCTATGGAACCTGATGCAACCCTGCCTCCTCTGTGACACCACAGAACCTCTGGGAGCTCTGGAGACCGTGCTGATGCTATGGAACCTGATGCAACCCTGCCTCCACTGTGACACCACAGAAGCTCAGGGAGCCCTGGAGACTGTGGTGATGCTATGGAACCTGATGCAACCCTGCCTCCACTGTGACACCACAGAACCTCTGGGAGCCCTGGAGACCGTGCTGATGCTATGGAACCTGATGCAACCCTGCCTCCACTGTGACACCACAGAAGCTCGGGGAGCTCTGCAGACCGTGGGGATGCTGGCGAAGCTGACGGAACCCTGGGCACCACAGTGACGCTATGGAACCTGGTGGAACCGAGGGGCCACAGTGACACTGTGGGGCCTTTTGGAAGCAACAGGACCCTGGTGGGAAGCCACGGGATGATTAATCCTGCACGAACCTGCTCCAGGTGGGCTCCTCTCTCCCGGCTTCCACAGGTGCTGCTAGGATCCCACTCCGGCACTGGCTTGGCACGGGCTCACGGCTTCCTTTGGCAATGGCTCTGCTCCAGGATGGCATGCTGCAGAGAATGCAGGTAGATTTTGTGCTCACTCCTGGCATGCAGCTGGACAATAAAGCCTGATCCAGCCCCCCCTCAGCATATGTCCGGCTCTGGCATTGGGGCGGGGCAACTTTGGGAGCAGCCCCAGCCCTGCTCCTGCTCCCGGCTGGGCACCCAGCTGCTGGGACACAGGTGTGTCCTGATGCCACCGTCTACTCCTTTGAGAAGGGGAGGACAGAGTGCATCAGGGAGTTTGGTGTGGCTTACATGCGGCAAGGAGAAGGTGCAGCCCCAAACTGGCTTTCACTTCTAGAACCTTTTGCTATTGCGGGAGCAGCTGCTGGAGCTTTTCAACCGAGCTGCAAGAGTGAAAAGTGTGATGGCATGTCTATCTGAGAAGGAAGGTTCGGTGCCGCAGCCTGTTGTGCACAATTTATATGCTGATAAGAGAAGGGGGTGCTTTTGGAACGTTTTCCTTCCTGACACTTCTGTCTCTGTGAGCTTTAGCTGCTTGGACTCAGGGATACCGAAGGTATGTGAAAGTGACTGGGATGCGAGAATCATGTTGCACAGGGAACAGGGAAGGTCAGCAAATGTTTCCTGTCCTGGCACATCTCTCAGTCTGAACTGCAGCTGCAGATGCTTCACTTCCGCCAAGGACTCTGCCACCTTGAGAGAAGGATGCGCTCTATGGAGTTGAGAAAGAAAGTGCGTCTCACTAGCTTCTTTCCTCTACTTCATAGACAGCAAAGGGGCTATGAAAGGCAGCACTGGCTTTTTGTTCTAGGACTTCTTCTTTACAAGCAGCTGCTGGATGTTTGGAAGGGGGTTTGGGATATGCAAAAATGAGAGGCTAAGATGGTAAGAGGGTAAGATGGAAGTCATCTGGCAAAAGCAGAGCTCACAAAAGGGCCAGCTGAGAAAGCTCTTGCTGCCTACAACTTCAACTGCACCCCTCAAAGCAGCAGCACACACGCTGCTCTCGGCACTTTCCTTCTCAGCTCTACGCACCATCCTAAGCCTTGCCTCTCCCACACTCAGGATCCAAAGACAACGGCACCAGGGACTGCTCACACACTAAAGGCACCAGGACAAAAGGCTCACCAGCTTGGCCTTTGCATTCCCGCTGACAGCTCCACAGCTTGAACCCAGAGAACTGCCTGCTGCCAACAGCCTTTCCAATCACTCTGAGCACCTCATGACAAGGAGTGTGGGGAATGAATCTCCAGCAGCCTCCTGCCCCAGGCTGTCCCCCGGGAGCAGCCCTGCTCCAGGCCGTGACTGCCACCTGCACAGCCAAAGGACCCAGAGCCGGTGTTACACACCACGGCTGTGCCTGGCACAGAGACACCAGTGGCCACACAAGTGGCCATGGCACTGTCCACACACAGTCCCTGCTGCTGCTCCCCCAGCCGCTGGCACCAACTCCCAGCCACCCACTCCTAAAGCCACGGGGCCCACTGGGACACTGCGGGGGCTCGTGGAAGCCAGCGGCCATTGTGACACAGCGGGGCTGCACAGAGCCCACGGTGCTTTGTGACCCGTGGCTCCCAGGAGAGCCTTTGTGATGCTGGGGAACTACAAGGAAGCCTGGCTCCTCTGTGACACCACCACAGAAGCTCAGGGGAGCCCTGGAGACCGTGCTGATGCTATTGAACCTGATGCAACCCTGCCTCCTCTGTGACACCACAGAAGCTCTTGGAGCCCTGGAGACCGTGCTGATGCTATGGAACCTGATGCAACCCTGCCTCCTCTGTGACACCACAGAACCTCTGGGAGCCCTGGAGACCGTGCTGATGCTATGGAACCTGATGCAACCCTGCCTCCACTGTGACACCACAGAAGCTCAGGGAGCCCTGGAGACTGTGGTGATGCTATGGAACCTGATGCAACCCTGCCTCCACTGTGACACCACAGAACCTCTGGGAGCCCTGGAGACCGTGCTGATGCTATGGAACCTGATGCAACCCTGCCTCCACTGTGACACCACAGAAGCTCGGGGAGCTCTGCAGACCGTGGGGATGCTGGCGAAGCTGACGGAACCCTGGGCACCACAGTGACGCTATGGAACCTGGTGGAACCGAGGGGCCACAGTGACACTGTGGGGCCTTTTGGAAGCAACAGGACCCTGGTGGGAAGCCACGGGATGATTAATCCTGCACGAACCTGCTCCAGGTGGGCTCCTCTCTCCCGGCTTCCACAGGTGCTGCTAGGATCCCACTCCGGCACTGGCTTGGCACGGGCTCACGGCTTCCTTTGGCAATGGCTCTGCTCCAGGATGGCATGCTGCAGAGAATGCAGGTAGATTTTGTGCTCACTCCTGGCATGCAGCTGGACAATAAAGCCTGATCCAGCCCCCCCTCAGCATATGTCCGGCTCTGGCATTGGGGCGGGGCAACTTTGGGAGCAGCCCCAGCCCTGCTCCTGCTCCCGGCTGGGCACCCAGCTGCTGGGACACAGGTGTGTCCTGATGCCACCGTCTACTCCTTTGAGAAGGGGAGGACAGAGTGCATCAGGGAGTTTGGTGTGGCTTACATGCGGCAAGGAGAAGGTGCAGCCCCAAACTGGCTTTCACTTCTAGAACCTTTTGCTATTGCGGGAGCAGCTGCTGGAGCTTTTCAACCGAGCTGCAAGAGTGAAAAGTGTGATGGCATGTCTATCTGAGAAGGAAGGTTCGGTGCCGCAGCCTGTTGTGCACAATTTATATGCTGATAAGAGAAGGGGGTGCTTTTGGAACGTTTTCCTTCCTGACACTTCTGTCTCTGTGAGCTTTAGCTGCTTGGACTCAGGGATACCGAAGGTATGTGAAAGTGACTGGGATGCGAGAATCATGTTGCACAGGGAACAGGGAAGGTCAGCAAATGTTTCCTGTCCTGGCACCTCTCTCAGTCTGAACTGCAGCTGCAGATGCTTCACTTCCGCCAAGGACTCTGCCACCTTGAGAGAAGGATGCGCTCTATGGAGTTGAGAAAGAAAGTGCGTCTCACTAGCTTCTTTCCTCTACTTCATAGACAGCAAAGGGGCTATGAAAGGCAGCACTGGCTTTTTGTTCTAGGACTTCTTCTTTACAAGCAGCTGCTGGATGTTTGGAAGGGGGTTTGGGATATGCAAAAATGAGAGGCTAAGATGGTAAGAGGGTAAGATGGAAGTCATCTGGCAAAAGCAGAGCTCACAAAAGGGCCAGCTGAGAAAGCTCTTGCTGCCTACAACTTCAACTGCACCCCTCAAAGCAGCAGCACACACGCTGCTCTCGGCACTTTCCTTCTCAGCTCTACGCACCATCCTAAGCCTTGCCTCTCCCACACTCAGGATCCAAAGACAACGGCACCAGGGACTGCTCACACACTAAAGGCACCAGGACAAAAGGCTCACCAGCTTGGCCTTTGCATTCCCGCTGACAGCTCCACAGCTTGAACCCAGAGAACTGCCTGCTGCCAACAGCCTTTCCAATCACTCTGAGCACCTCATGACAAGGAGTGTGGGGAATGAATCTCCAGCAGCCTCCTGCCCCAGGCTGTCCCCCGGGAGCAGCCCTGCTCCAGGCCGTGACTGCCACCTGCACAGCCAAAGGACCCAGAGCCGGTGTTACACACCACGGCTGTGCCTGGCACAGAGACACCAGTGGCCACACAAGTGGCCATGGCACTGTCCACACACAGTCCCTGCTGCTGCTCCCCCAGCCGCTGGCACCAACTCCCAGCCACCCACTCCTAAAGCCACGGGGCCCACTGGGACACTGCGGGGGCTCGTGGAAGCCAGCGGCCATTGTGACACAGCGGGGCTGCACAGAGCCCACGGTGCTTTGTGACCCGTGGCTCCCAGGAGAGCCTTTGTGATGCTGGGGAACTACAAGGAAGCCTGCCTCCTCTGTGACACCACCACAGAAGCTCAGGGGAGCCCTGGAGACCGTGCTGATGCTATTGAACCTGATGCAACCCTGCCTCCTCTGTGACACCACAGAAGCTCAGGGAGCCCTGGAGACCGTGGTGATGCTATGGAACCTGATGCAACCCTGCCTCCTCTGTGACACCACAGAACCTCTGGGAGCCCTGGAGACCGTGCTGATGCTATGGAACCTGATGCAACCCTGCCTCCACTGTGACACCACAGAAGCTCAGGGAGCCCTGGAGACTGTGGTGATGCTATGGAACCTGATGCAACCCTGCCTCCACTGTGACACCACAGAACCTCTGGGAGCCCTGGAGACCGTGCTGATGCTATGGAACCTGATGCAACCCTGCCTCCACTGTGACACCACAGAAGCTCGGGGAGCTCTGCAGACCGTGGGGATGCTGGCGAAGCTGACGGAACCCTGGGCACCACAGTGACGCTATGGAACCTGGTGGAACCGAGGGGCCACAGTGACACTGTGGGGCCTTTTGGAAGCAACAGGACCCTGGTGGGAAGCCACGGGATGATTAATCCTGCACGAACCTGCTCCAGGTGGGCTCCTCTCTCCCGGCTTCCACAGGTGCTGCTAGGATCCCACTCCGGCACTGGCTTGGCACGGGCTCACGGCTTCCTTTGGCAATGGCTCTGCTCCAGGATGGCATGCTGCAGAGAATGCAGGTAGATTTTGTGCTCACTCCTGGCATGCAGCTGGACAATAAAGCCTGATCCAGCCCCCCCTCAGCATATGTCCGGCTCTGGCATTGGGGCGGGGCAACTTTGGGAGCAGCCCCAGCCCTGCTCCTGCTCCCGGCTGGGCACCCAGCTGCTGGGACACAGGTGTGTCCTGATGCCACCGTCTACTCCTTTGAGAAGGGGAGGACAGAGTGCATCAGGGAGTTTGGTGTGGCTTACATGCGGCAAGGAGAAGGTGCAGCCCCAAACTGGCTTTCACTTCTAGAACCTTTTGCTATTGCGGGAGCAGCTGCTGGAGCTTTTCAACCGAGCTGCAAGAGTGAAAAGTGTGATGGCATGTCTATCTGAGAAGGAAGGTTCGGTGCCGCAGCCTGTTGTGCACAATTTATATGCTGATAAGAGAAGGGGGTGCTTTTGGAACGTTTTCCTTCCTGACACTTCTGTCTCTGTGAGCTTTAGCTGCTTGGACTCAGGGATACCGAAGGTATGTGAAAGTGACTGGGATGCGAGAATCATGTTGCACAGGGAACAGGGAAGGTCAGCAAATGTTTCCTGTCCTGGCACCTCTCTCAGTCTGAACTGCAGCTGCAGATGCTTCACTTCCGCCAAGGACTCTGCCACCTTGAGAGAAGGATGCGCTCTATGGAGTTGAGAAAGAAAGTGCGTCTCACTAGCTTCTTTCCTCTACTTCATAGACAGCAAAGGGGCTATGAAAGGCAGCACTGGCTTTTTGTTCTAGGACTTCTTCTTTACAAGCAGCTGCTGGATGTTTGGAAGGGGGTTTGGGATATGCAAAAATGAGAGGCTAAGATGGTAAGAGGGTAAGATGGAAGTCATCTGGCAAAAGCAGAGCTCACAAAAGGGCCAGCTGAGAAAGCTCTTGCTGCCTACAACTTCAACTGCACCCCTCAAAGCAGCAGCACACACGCTGCTCTCGGCACTTTCCTTCTCAGCTCTACGCACCATCCTAAGCCTTGCCTCTCCCACACTCAGGATCCAAAGACAACGGCACCAGGGACTGCTCACACACTAAAGGCACCAGGACAAAAGGCTCACCAGCTTGGCCTTTGCATTCCCGCTGACAGCTCCACAGCTTGAACCCAGAGAACTGCCTGCTGCCAACAGCCTTTCCAATCACTCTGAGCACCTCATGACAAGGAGTGTGGGGAATGAATCTCCAGCAGCCTCCTGCCCCAGGCTGTCCCCCGGGAGCAGCCCTGCTCCAGGCCGTGACTGCCACCTGCACAGCCAAAGGACCCAGAGCCGGTGTTACATACCACGGCTGTGCCTGGCACAGAGACACCAGTGGCCACACAAGTGGCCATGGCACTGTCCACACACAGTCCCTGCTGCTGCTCCCCCAGCCGCTGGCACCAACTCCCAGCCACCCACTCCTAAAGCCACGGGGCCCACTGGGACACTGCGGGGGCTCGTGGAAGCCAGCGGCCATTGTGACACAGCGGGGCTGCACAGAGCCCACGGTGCTTTGTGACCCGTGGCTCCCAGGAGAGCCTTTGTGATGCTGGGGAACTACAAGGAAGCCTGGCTCCTCTGTGACACCACCACAGAAGCTCAGGGGAGCCCTGGAGACCGTGCTGATGCTATTGAACCTGATGCAACCCTGCCTCCTCTGTGACACCACAGAAGCTCTTGGAGCCCTGGAGACCGTGGTGATGCTATGGAACCTGATGCAACCCTGCCTCCTCTGTGACACCACAGAACCTCTGGGAGCCCTGGAGACCGTGCTGATGCTATGGAACCTGATGCAACCCTGCCTCCACTGTGACACCACAGAAGCTCAGGGAGCCCTGGAGACTGTGGTGATGCTATGGAACCTGATGCAACCCTGCCTCCACTGTGACACCACAGAACCTCTGGGAGCCCTGGAGACCGTGCTGATGCTATGGAACCTGATGCAACCCTGCCTCCACTGTGACACCACAGAAGCTCGGGGAGCTCTGCAGACCGTGGGGATGCTGGCGAAGCTGACGGAACCCTGGGCACCACAGTGACGCTATGGAACCTGGTGGAACCGAGGGGCCACAGTGACACTGTGGGGCCTTTTGGAAGCAACAGGACCCTGGTGGGAAGCCACGGGATGATTAATCCTGCACGAACCTGCTCCAGGTGGGCTCCTCTCTCCCGGCTTCCACAGGTGCTGCTAGGATCCCACTCCGGCACTGGCTTGGCACGGGCTCACGGCTTCCTTTGGCAATGGCTCTGCTCCAGGATGGCATGCTGCAGAGAATGCAGGTAGATTTTGTGCTCACTCCTGGCATGCAGCTGGACAATAAAGCCTGATCCAGCCCCCCCTCAGCATATGTCCGGCTCTGGCATTGGGGCGGGGCAACTTTGGGAGCAGCCCCAGCCCTGCTCCTGCTCCCGGCTGGGCACCCAGCTGCTGGGACACAGGTGTGTCCTGATGCCACCGTCTACTCCTTTGAGAAGGGGAGGACAGAGTGCATCAGGGAGTTTGGTGTGGCTTACATGCGGCAAGGAGAAGGTGCAGCCCCAAACTGGCTTTCACTTCTAGAACCTTTTGCTATTGCGGGAGCAGCTGCTGGAGCTTTTCAACCGAGCTGCAAGAGTGAAAAGTGTGATGGCATGTCTATCTGAGAAGGAAGGTTCGGTGCCGCAGCCTGTTGTGCACAATTTATATGCTGATAAGAGAAGGGGGTGCTTTTGCAACGTTTTCCTTCCTGACACTTCTGTCTCTGTGAGCTTTAGCTGCTTGGACTCAGGGATACCGAAGGTATGTGAAAGTGACTGGGATGCGAGAATCATGTTGCACAGGGAACAGGGAAGGTCAGCAAATGTTTCCTGTCCTGGCACATCTCTCAGTCTGAACTGCAGCTGCAGATGCTTCACTTCCGCCAAGGACTCTGCCACCTTGAGAGAAGGATGCGCTCTATGGAGTTGAGAAAGAAAGTGCGTCTCACTAGCTTCTTTCCTCTACTTCATAGACAGCAAAGGGGCTATGAAAGGCAGCACTGGCTTTTTGTTCTAGGACTTCTTCTTTACAAGCAGCTGCTGGATGTTTGGAAGGGGGTTTGGGATATGCAAAAATGAGAGGCTAAGATGGTAAGAGGGTAAGATGGAAGTCATCTGGCAAAAGCAGAGCTCACAAAAGGGCCAGCTGAGAAAGCTCTTGCTGCCTACAACTTCAACTGCACCCCTCAAAGCAGCAGCACACACGCTGCTCTCGGCACTTTCCTTCTCAGCTCTACGCACCATCCTAAGCCTTGCCTCTCCCACACTCAGGATCCAAAGACAACGGCACCAGGGACTGCTCACACACTAAAGGCACCAGGACAAAAGGCTCACCAGCTTGGCCTTTGCATTCCCGCTGACAGCTCCACAGCTTGAACCCAGAGAACTGCCTGCTGCCAACAGCCTTTCCAATCACTCTGAGCACCTCATGACAAGGAGTGTGGGGAATGAATCTCCAGCAGCCTCCTGCCCCAGGCTGTCCCCCGGGAGCAGCCCTGCTCCAGGCCGTGACTGCCACCTGCACAGCCAAAGGACCCAGAGCCGGTGTTACACACCACGGCTGTGCCTGGCACAGAGACACCAGTGGCCACACAAGTGGCCATGGCACTGTCCACACACAGTCCCTGCTGCTGCTCCCCCAGCCGCTGGCACCAACTCCCAGCCACCCACTCCTAAAGCCACGGGGCCCACTGGGACACTGCGGGGGCTCGTGGAAGCCAGCGGCCATTGTGACACAGCGGGGCTGCACAGAGCCCACGGTGCTTTGTGACCCGTGGCTCCCAGGAGAGCCTTTGTGATGCTGGGGAACTACAAGGAAGCCTGCCTCCTCTGTGACACCACCACAGAAGCTCAGGGGAGCCCTGGAGACCGTGCTGATGCTATTGAACCTGATGCAACCCTGCCTCCTCTGTGACACCACAGAAGCTCTTGGAGCCCTGGAGACCGTGGTGATGCTATGGAACCTGATGCAACCCTGCCTCCTCTGTGACACCACAGAACCTCTGGGAGCCCTGGAGACCGTGCTGATGCTATGGAACCTGATGCAACCCTGCCTCCACTGTGACACCACAGAAGCTCAGGGAGCCCTGGAGACTGTGGTGATGCTATGGAACCTGATGCAACCCTGCCTCCACTGTGACACCACAGAACCTCTGGGAGCCCTGGAGACCGTGCTGATGCTATGGAACCTGATGCAACCCTGCCTCCACTGTGACACCACAGAAGCTCGGGGAGCTCTGCAGACCGTGGGGATGCTGGCGAAGCTGACGGAACCCTGGGCACCACAGTGACGCTATGGAACCTGGTGGAACCGAGGGGCCACAGTGACACTGTGGGGCCTTTTGGAAGCAACAGGACCCTGGTGGGAAGCCACGGGATGATTAATCCTGCACGAACCTGCTCCAGGTGGGCTCCTCTCTCCCGGCTTCCACAGGTGCTGCTAGGATCCCACTCCGGCACTGGCTTGGCACGGGCTCACGGCTTCCTTTGGCAATGGCTCTGCTCCAGGATGGCATGCTGCAGAGAATGCAGGTAGATTTTGTGCTCACTCCTGGCATGCAGCTGGACAATAAAGCCTGATCCAGCCCCCCCTCAGCATATGTCCGGCTCTGGCATTGGGGCGGGGCAACTTTGGGAGCAGCCCCAGCCCTGCTCCTGCTCCCGGCTGGGCACCCAGCTGCTGGGACACAGGTGTGTCCTGATGCCACCGTCTACTCCTTTGAGAAGGGGAGGACAGAGTGCATCAGGGAGTTTGGTGTGGCTTACATGCGGCAAGGAGAAGGTGCAGCCCCAAACTGGCTTTCACTTCTAGAACCTTTTGCTATTGCGGGAGCAGCTGCTGGAGCTTTTCAACCGAGCTGCAAGAGTGAAAAGTGTGATGGCATGTCTATCTGAGAAGGAAGGTTCGGTGCCGCAGCCTGTTGTGCACAATTTATATGCTGATAAGAGAAGGGGGTGCTTTTGCAACGTTTTCCTTCCTGACACTTCTGTCTCTGTGAGCTTTAGCTGCTTGGACTCAGGGATACCGAAGGTATGTGAAAGTGACTGGGATGCGAGAATCATGTTGCACAGGGAACAGGGAAGGTCAGCAAATGTTTCCTGTCCTGGCACATCTCTCAGTCTGAACTGCAGCTGCAGATGCTTCACTTCCGCCAAGGACTCTGCCACCTTGAGAGAAGGATGCGCTCTATGGAGTTGAGAAAGAAAGTGCGTCTCACTAGCTTCTTTCCTCTACTTCATAGACAGCAAAGGGGCTATGAAAGGCAGCACTGGCTTTTTGTTCTAGGACTTCTTCTTTACAAGCAGCTGCTGGATGTTTGGAAGGGGGTTTGGGATATGCAAAAATGAGAGGCTAAGATGGTAAGAGGGTAAGATGGAAGTCATCTGGCAAAAGCAGAGCTCACAAAAGGGCCAGCTGAGAAAGCTCTTGCTGCCTACAACTTCAACTGCACCCCTCAAAGCAGCAGCACACACGCTGCTCTCGGCACTTTCCTTCTCAGCTCTACGCACCATCCTAAGCCTTGCCTCTCCCACACTCAGGATCCAAAGACAACGGCACCAGGGACTGCTCACACACTAAAGGCACCAGGACAAAAGGCTCACCAGCTTGGCCTTTGCATTCCCGCTGACAGCTCCACAGCTTGAACCCAGAGAACTGCCTGCTGCCAACAGCCTTTCCAATCACTCTGAGCACCTCATGACAAGGAGTGTGGGGAATGAATCTCCAGCAGCCTCCTGCCCCAGGCTGTCCCCCGGGAGCAGCCCTGCTCCAGGCCGTGACTGCCACCTGCACAGCCAAAGGACCCAGAGCCGGTGTTACACACCACGGCTGTGCCTGGCACAGAGACACCAGTGGCCACACAAGTGGCCATGGCACTGTCCACACACAGTCCCTGCTGCTGCTCCCCCAGCCGCTGGCACCAACTCCCAGCCACCCACTCCTAAAGCCACGGGGCCCACTGGGACACTGCGGGGGCTCGTGGAAGCCAGCGGCCATTGTGACACAGCGGGGCTGCACAGAGCCCACGGTGCTTTGTGACCCGTGGCTCCCAGGAGAGCCTTTGTGATGCTGGGGAACTACAAGGAAGCCTGCCTCCTCTGTGACACCACCACAGAAGCTCAGGGGAGCCCTGGAGACCGTGCTGATGCTATTGAACCTGATGCAACCCTGCCTCCTCTGTGACACCACAGAAGCTCTTGGAGCCCTGGAGACCGTGGTGATGCTATGGAACCTGATGCAACCCTGCCTCCTCTGTGACACCACAGAACCTCTGGGAGCCCTGGAGACCGTGCTGATGCTATGGAACCTGATGCAACCCTGCCTCCTCTGTGACACCACAGAAGCTCAGGGAGCCCTGGAGACTGTGGTGATGCTATGGAACCTGATGCAACCCTGCCTCCACTGTGACACCACAGAACCTCTGGGAGCCCTGGAGACCGTGCTGATGCTATGGAACCTGATGCAACCCTGCCTCCACTGTGACACCACAGAAGCTCAGGGAGCCCTGGAGACTGTGGTGATGCTATGGAACCTGATGCAACCCTGCCTCCACTGTGACACCACAGAACCTCTGGGAGCCCTGGAGACTGTGGTGATGCTATGGAACCTGATGCAACCCTGCCTCCACTGTGACACCACAGAACCTCTGGGAGCCCTGGAGACCGTGCTGATGCTATGGAACCTGATGCAACCCTGCCTCCACTGTGACACCACAGAAGCTCGGGGAGCTCTGCAGACCGTGGGGATGCTGGCGAAGCTGATGGAACCCTGGGCACCACAGTGACGCTATGGAACCTGGTGGAACCGAGGGGCCACAGTGACACTGTGGGGCCTTTTGGAAGCAACAGGACCCTGGTGGGAAGCCACGGGATGATTAATCCTGCACGAACCTGCTCCAGGTGGGCTCCTCTCTCCCGGCTTCCACAGGTGCTGCTAGGATCCCACTCCGGCACTGGCTTGGCACGGGCTCACGGCTTCCTTTGGCAATGGCTCTGCTCCAGGATGGCATGCTGCAGAGAATGCAGGTAGATTTTGTGCTCACTCCTGGCATGCAGCTGGACAATAAAGCCTGATCCAGCCCCCCCTCAGCATATGTCCGGCTCTGGCATTGGGGCGGGGCAACTTTGGGAGCAGCCCCAGCCCTGCTCCTGCTCCCGGCTGGGCACCCAGCTGCTGGGACACAGGTGTGTCCTGATGCCACCGTCTACTCCTTTGAGAAGGGGAGGACAGAGTGCATCAGGGAGTTTGGTGTGGCTTACATGCGGCAAGGAGAAGGTGCAGCCCCAAACTGGCTTTCACTTCTAGAACCTTTTGCTATTGCGGGAGCAGCTGCTGGAGCTTTTCAACCGAGCTGCAAGAGTGAAAAGTGTGATGGCATGTCTATCTGAGAAGGAAGGTTCGGTGCCGCAGCCTGTTGTGCACAATTTATATGCTGATAAGAGAAGGGGGTGCTTTTGCAACGTTTTCCTTCCTGACACTTCTGTCTCTGTGAGCTTTAGCTGCTTGGACTCAGGGATACCGAAGGTATGTGAAAGTGACTGGGATGCGAGAATCATGTTGCACAGGGAACAGGGAAGGTCAGCAAATGTTTCCTGTCCTGGCACATCTCTCAGTCTGAACTGCAGCTGCAGATGCTTCACTTCCGCCAAGGACTCTGCCACCTTGAGAGAAGGATGCGCTCTATGGAGTTGAGAAAGAAAGTGCGTCTCACTAGCTTCTTTCCTCTACTTCATAGACAGCAAAGGGGCTATGAAAGGCAGCACTGGCTTTTTGTTCTAGGACTTCTTCTTTACAAGCAGCTGCTGGATGTTTGGAAGGGGGTTTGGGATATGCAAAAATGAGAGGCTAAGATGGTAAGAGGGTAAGATGGAAGTCATCTGGCAAAAGCAGAGCTCACAAAAGGGCCAGCTGAGAAAGCTCTTGCTGCCTACAACTTCAACTGCACCCCTCAAAGCAGCAGCACACACGCTGCTCTCGGCACTTTCCTTCTCAGCTCTACGCACCATCCTAAGCCTTGCCTCTCCCACACTCAGGATCCAAAGACAACGGCACCAGGGACTGCTCACACACTAAAGGCACCAGGAAAAAAGGCTCACCAGCTTGGCCTTTGCATTCCCGCTGACAGCTCCACAGCTTGAACCCAGAGAACTGCCTGCTGCCAACAGCCTTTCCAATCACTCTGAGCACCTCATGACAAGGAGTGTGGGGAATGAATCTCCAGCAGCCTCCTGCCCCAGGCTGTCCCCCGGGAGCAGCCCTGCTCCAGGCCGTGACTGCCACCTGCACAGCCAAAGGACCCAGAGCCGGTGTTACACACCACGGCTGTGCCTGACACAGAGACACCAGTGGCCACACAAGTGGCCATGGCACTGTCCACACACAGTCCCTGCTGCTGCTCCCCCAGCCGCTGGCACCAACTCCCAGCCACCCACTCCTAAAGCCACGGGGCCCACTGGGACACTGCGGGGGCTCGTGGAAGCCAGCGGCCATTGTGACACAGCGGGGCTGCACAGAGCCCACGGTGCTTTGTGACCCGTGGCTCCCAGGAGAGCCTTTGTGATGCTGGGGAACTACAAGGAAGCCTGGCTCCTCTGTGACACCACCACAGAAGCTCAGGGGAGCCCTGGAGACCGTGCTGATGCTATTGAACCTGATGCAACCCTGCCTCCTCTGTGACACCACAGAAGCTCTTGGAACCCTGGAGACCGTGGTGATGCTATGGAACCTGATGCAACCCTGCCTCCTCTGTGACACCACAGAACCTCTGGGAGCCCTGGAGACCGTGCTGATGCTATGGAACCTGATGCAACCCTGCCTCCACTGTGACACCACAGAAGCTCGGGGAGCTCTGCAGACCGTGGGGATGCTGGCGAAGCTGACGGAACCCTGGGCACCACAGTGACGCTATGGAACCTGGTGGAACCGAGGGGCCACAGTGACACTGTGGGGCCTTTTGGAAGCAACAGGACCCTGGTGGGAAGCCACGGGATGATTAATCCTGCACGAACCTGCTCCAGGTGGGCTCCTCTCTCCCGGCTTCCACAGGTGCTGCTAGGATCCCACTCCGGCACTGGCTTGGCACGGGCTCACGGCTTCCTTTGGCAATGGCTCTGCTCCAGGATGGCATGCTGCAGAGAATGCAGGTAGATTTTGTGCTCACTCCTGGCATGCAGCTGGACAATAAAGCCTGATCCAGCCCCCCCTCAGCATATGTCCGGCTCTGGCATTGGGGCGGGGCAACTTTGGGAGCAGCCCCAGCCCTGCTCCTGCTCCCGGCTGGGCACCCAGCTGCTGGGACACAGGTGTGTCCTGATGCCACCGTCTACTCCTTTGAGAAGGGGAGGACAGAGTGCATCAGGGAGTTTGGTGTGGCTTACATGCGGCAAGGAGAAGGTGCAGCCCCAAACTGGCTTTCACTTCTAGAACCTTTTGCTATTGCGGGAGCAGCTGCTGGAGCTTTTCAACCGAGCTGCAAGAGTGAAAAGTGTGATGGCATGTCTATCTGAGAAGGAAGGTTCGGTGCCGCAGCCTGTTGTGCACAATTTATATGCTGATAAGAGAAGGGGGTGCTTTTGCAACGTTTTCCTTCCTGACACTTCTGTCTCTGTGAGCTTTAGCTGCTTGGACTCAGGGATACCGAAGGTATGTGAAAGTGACTGGGATGCGAGAATCATGTTGCACAGGGAACAGGGAAGGTCAGCAAATGTTTCCTGTCCTGGCACATCTCTCAGTCTGAACTGCAGCTGCAGATGCTTCACTTCCGCCAAGGACTCTGCCACCTTGAGAGAAGGATGCGCTCTATGGAGTTGAGAAAGAAAGTGCGTCTCACTAGCTTCTTTCCTCTACTTCATAGACAGCAAAGGGGCTATGAAAGGCAGCACTGGCTTTTTGTTCTAGGACTTCTTCTTTACAAGCAGCTGCTGGATGTTTGGAAGGGGGTTTGGGATATGCAAAAATGAGAGGCTAAGATGGTAAGAGGGTAAGATGGAAGTCATCTGGCAAAAGCAGAGCTCACAAAAGGGCCAGCTGAGAAAGCTCTTGCTGCCTACAACTTCAACTGCACCCCTCAAAGCAGCAGCACACATGCTGCTCTCGGCACTTTCCTTCTCAGCTCTACGCACCATCCTAAGCCTTGCCTCTCCCACACTCAGGATCCAAAGACAACGGCACCAGGGACTGCTCACACACTAAAGGCACCAGGACAAAAGGCTCACCAGCTTGGCCTTTGCATTCCCGCTGACAGCTCCACAGCTTGAACCCAGAGAACTGCCTGCTGCCAACAGCCTTTCCAATCACTCTGAGCACCTCATGACAAGGAGTGTGGGGAATGAATCTCCAGCAGCCTCCTGCCCCAGGCTGTCCCCCGGGAGCAGCCCTGCTCCAGGCCGTGACTGCCACCTGCACAGCCAAAGGACCCAGAGCCGGTGTTACACACCACGGCTGTGCCTGGCACAGAGACACCAGTGGCCACACAAGTGGCCATGGCACTGTCCACACACAGTCCCTGCTGCTGCTCCCCCAGCCGCTGGCACCAACTCCCAGCCACCCACTCCTAAAGCCACGGGGCCCACTGGGACACTGCGGGGGCTCGTGGAAGCCAGCGGCCATTGTGACACAGCGGGGCTGCACAGAGCCCACGGTGCTTTGTGACCCGTGGCTCCCAGGAGAGCCTTTGTGATGCTGGGGAACTACAAGGAAGCCTGGCTCCTCTGTGACACCACCACAGAAGCTCAGGGGAGCCCTGGAGACCGTGCTGATGCTATTGAACCTGATGCAACCCTGCCTCCTCTGTGACACCACAGAACCTCTGGGAGCCCTGGAGACCGTGCTGATGCTATGGAACCTGATGCAACCCTGCCTCCACTGTGACACCACAGAAGCTCAGGGAGCCCTGGAGACTGTGGTGATGCTATGGAACCTGATGCAACCCTGCCTCCACTGTGACACCACAGAACCTCTGGGAGCCCTGGAGACCGTGCTGATGCTATGGAACCTGATGCAACCCTGCCTCCACTGTGACACCACAGAAGCTCGGGGAGCTCTGCAGACCGTGGGGATGCTGGCGAAGCTGATGGAACCCTGGGCACCACAGTGACGCTATGGAACCTGGTGGAACCGAGGGGCCACAGTGACACTGTGGGGCCTTTTGGAAGCAACAGGACCCTGGTGGGAAGCCACGGGATGATTAATCCTGCACGAACCTGCTCCAGGTGGGCTCCTCTCTCCCGGCTTCCACAGGTGCTGCTAGGATCCCACTCCGGCACTGGCTTGGCACGGGCTCACGGCTTCCTTTGGCAATGGCTCTGCTCCAGGATGGCATGCTGCAGAGAATGCAGGTAGATTTTGTGCTCACTCCTGGCATGCAGCTGGACAATAAAGCCTGATCCAGCCCCCCCTCAGCATATGTCCGGCTCTGGCATTGGGGCGGGGCAACTTTGGGAGCAGCCCCAGCCCTGCTCCTGCTCCCGGCTGGGCACCCAGCTGCTGGGACACAGGTGTGTCCTGATGCCACCGTCTACTCCTTTGAGAAGGGGAGGACAGAGTGCATCAGGGAGTTTGGTGTGGCTTACATGCGGCAAGGAGAAGGTGCAGCCCCAAACTGGCTTTCACTTCTAGAACCTTTTGCTATTGCGGGAGCAGCTGCTGGAGCTTTTCAACCGAGCTGCAAGAGTGAAAAGTGTGATGGCATGTCTATCTGAGAAGGAAGGTTCGGTGCCGCAGCCTGTTGTGCACAATTTATATGCTGATAAGAGAAGGGGGTGCTTTTGGAACGTTTTCCTTCCTGACACTTCTGTCTCTGTGAGCTTTAGCTGCTTGGACTCAGGGATACCGAAGGTATGTGAAAGTGACTGGGATGCGAGAATCATGTTGCACAGGGAACAGGGAAGGTCAGCAAATGTTTCCTGTCCTGGCACATCTCTCAGTCTGAACTGCAGCTGCAGATGCTTCACTTCCGCCAAGGACTCTGCCACCTTGAGAGAAGGATGCGCTCTATGGAGTTGGGAAAGAAAGTGCGTCTCACTAGCTTCTTTCCTCTACTTCATAGACAGCAAAGGGGCTATGAAAGGCAGCACTGGCTTTTTGTTCTAGGACTTCTTCTTTACAAGCAGCTGCTGGATGTTTGGAAGGGGGTTTGGGATATGCAAAAATGAGAGGCTAAGATGGTAAGAGGGTAAGATGGAAGTCATCTGGCAAAAGCAGAGCTCACAAAAGGGCCAGCTGAGAAAGCTCTTGCTGCCTACAACTTCAACTGCACCCCTCAAAGCAGCAGCACACACGCTGCTCTCGGCACTTTCCTTCTCAGCTCTACGCACCATCCTAAGCCTTGCCTCTCCCACACTCAGGATCCAAAGACAACGGCACCAGGGACTGCTCACACACTAAAGGCACCAGGACAAAAGGCTCACCAGCTTGGCCTTTGCATTCCCGCTGACAGCTCCACAGCTTGAACCCAGAGAACTGCCTGCTGCCAACAGCCTTTCCAATCACTCTGAGCACCTCATGACAAGGAGTGTGGGGAATGAATCTCCAGCAGCCTCCTGCCCCAGGCTGTCCCCCGGGAGCAGCCCTGCTCCAGGCCGTGACTGCCACCTGCACAGCCAAAGGACCCAGAGCCGGTGTTACACACCACGGCTGTGCCTGACACAGAGACACCAGTGGCCACACAAGTGGCCATGGCACTGTCCACACACAGTCCCTGCTGCTGCTCCCCCAGCCGCTGGCACCAACTCCCAGCCACCCACTCCTAAAGCCACGGGGCCCACTGGGACACTGCGGGGGCTCGTGGAAGCCAGCGGCCATTGTGACACAGCGGGGCTGCACAGAGCCCACGGTGCTTTGTGACCCGTGGCTCCCAGGAGAGCCTTTGTGATGCTGGGGAACTACAAGGAAGCCTGGCTCCTCTGTGACACCACCACAGAAGCTCAGGGGAGCCCTGGAGACCGTGCTGATGCTATTGAACCTGATGCAACCCTGCCTCCTCTGTGACACCACAGAAGCTCTTGGAACCCTGGAGACCGTGGTGATGCTATGGAACCTGATGCAACCCTGCCTCCTCTGTGACACCACAGAACCTCTGGGAGCCCTGGAGACCGTGCTGATGCTATGGAACCTGATGCAACCCTGCCTCCACTGTGACACCACAGAAGCTCGGGGAGCTCTGCAGACCGTGGGGATGCTGGCGAAGCTGACGGAACCCTGGGCACCACAGTGACGCTATGGAACCTGGTGGAACCGAGGGGCCACAGTGACACTGTGGGGCCTTTTGGAAGCAACAGGACCCTGGTGGGAAGCCACGGGATGATTAATCCTGCACGAACCTGCTCCAGGTGGGCTCCTCTCTCCCGGCTTCCACAGGTGCTGCTAGGATCCCACTCCGGCACTGGCTTGGCACGGGCTCACGGCTTCCTTTGGCAATGGCTCTGCTCCAGGATGGCATGCTGCAGAGAATGCAGGTAGATTTTGTGCTCACTCCTGGCATGCAGCTGGACAATAAAGCCTGATCCAGCCCCCCCTCAGCATATGTCCGGCTCTGGCATTGGGGCGGGGCAACTTTGGGAGCAGCCCCAGCCCTGCTCCTGCTCCCGGCTGGGCACCCAGCTGCTGGGACACAGGTGTGTCCTGATGCCACCGTCTACTCCTTTGAGAAGGGGAGGACAGAGTGCATCAGGGAGTTTGGTGTGGCTTACATGCGGCAAGGAGAAGGTGCAGCCCCAAACTGGCTTTCACTTCTAGAACCTTTTGCTATTGCGGGAGCAGCTGCTGGAGCTTTTCAACCGAGCTGCAAGAGTGAAAAGTGTGATGGCATGTCTATCTGAGAAGGAAGGTTCGGTGCCGCAGCCTGTTGTGCACAATTTATATGCTGATAAGAGAAGGGGGTGCTTTTGCAACGTTTTCCTTCCTGACACTTCTGTCTCTGTGAGCTTTAGCTGCTTGGACTCAGGGGTACCGAAGGTATGTGAAAGTGACTGGGATGCGAGAATCATGTTGCACAGGGAACAGGGAAGGTCAGCAAATGTTTCCTGTCCTGGCACATCTCTCAGTCTGAACTGCAGCTGCAGATGCTTCACTTCCGCCAAGGACTCTGCCACCTTGAGAGAAGGATGCGCTCTATGGAGTTGAGAAAGAAAGTGCGTCTCACTAGCTTCTTTCCTCTACTTCATAGACAGCAAAGGGGCTATGAAAGGCAGCACTGGCTTTTTGTTCTAGGACTTCTTCTTTACAAGCAGCTGCTGGATGTTTGGAAGGGGGTTTGGGATATGCAAAAATGAGAGGCTAAGATGGTAAGAGGGTAAGATGGAAGTCATCTGGCAAAAGCAGAGCTCACAAAAGGGCCAGCTGAGAAAGCTCTTGCTGCCTACAACTTCAACTGCACCCCTCAAAGCAGCAGCACACACGCTGCTCTCGGCACTTTCCTTCTCAGCTCTACGCACCATCCTAAGCCTTGCCTCTCCCACACTCAGGATCCAAAGACAACGGCACCAGGGACTGCTCACACACTAAAGGCACCAGGACAAAAGGCTCACCAGCTTGGCCTTTGCATTCCCGCTGACAGCTCCACAGCTTGAACCCAGAGAACTGCCTGCTGCCAACAGCCTTTCCAATCACTCTGAGCACCTCATGACAAGGAGTGTGGGGAATGAATCTCCAGCAGCCTCCTGCCCCAGGCTGTCCCCCGGGAGCAGCCCTGCTCCAGGCCGTGACTGCCACCTGCACAGCCAAAGGACCCAGAGCCGGTGTTACACACCACGGCTGTGCCTGGCACAGAGACACCAGTGGCCACACAAGTGGCCATGGCACTGTCCACACACAGTCCCTGCTGCTGCTCCCCCAGCCGCTGGCACCAACTCCCAGCCACCCACTCCTAAAGCCACGGGGCCCACTGGGACACTGCGGGGGCTCGTGGAAGCCAGCGGCCATTGTGACACAGCGGGGCTGCACAGAGCCCACGGTGCTTTGTGACCCGTGGCTCCCAGGAGAGCCTTTGTGATGCTGGGGAACTACAAGGAAGCCTGGCTCCTCTGTGACACCACCACAGAAGCTCAGGGGAGCCCTGGAGACCGTGCTGATGCTATTGAACCTGATGCAACCCTGCCTCCTCTGTGACAACACAGAAGCTCTTGGAGCCCTGGAGACCGTGCTGATGCTATGGAACCTGATGCAACCCTGCCTCCTCTGTGACACCACAGAACCTCTGGGAGCCCTGGAGACCGTGCTGATGCTATGGAACCTGATGCAACCCTGCCTCCACTGTGACACCACAGAAGCTCAGGGAGCCCTGGAGACTGTGGTGATGCTATGGAACCTGATGCAACCCTGCCTCCACTGTGACACCACAGAACCTCTGGGAGCCCTGGAGACCGTGCTGATGCTATGGAACCTGATGCAACCCTGCCTCCACTGTGACACCACAGAAGCTCGGGGAGCTCTGCAGACCGTGGGGATGCTGGCGAAGCTGACGGAACCCTGGGCACCACAGTGACGCTATGGAACCTGGTGGAACCGAGGGGCCACAGTGACACTGTGGGGCCTTTTGGAAGCAACAGGACCCTGGTGGGAAGCCACGGGATGATTAATCCTGCACGAACCTGCTCCAGGTGGGCTCCTCTCTCCCGGCTTCCACAGGTGCTGCTAGGATCCCACTCCGGCACTGGCTTGGCACGGGCTCACGGCTTCCTTTGGCAATGGCTCTGCTCCAGGATGGCATGCTGCAGAGAATGCAGGTAGATTTTGTGCTCACTCCTGGCATGCAGCTGGACAATAAAGCCTGATCCAGCCCCCCCTCAGCATATGTCCGGCTCTGGCATTGGGGCGGGGCAACTTTGGGAGCAGCCCCAGCCCTGCTCCTGCTCCCGGCTGGGCACCCAGCTGCTGGGACACAGGTGTGTCCTGATGCCACCGTCTACTCCTTTGAGAAGGGGAGGACAGAGTGCATCAGGGAGTTTGGTGTGGCTTACATGCGGCAAGGAGAAGGTGCAGCCCCAAACTGGCTTTCACTTCTAGAACCTTTTGCTATTGCGGGAGCAGCTGCTGGAGCTTTTCAACCGAGCTGCAAGAGTGAAAAGTGTGATGGCATGTCTATCTGAGAAGGAAGGTTCGGTGCCGCAGCCTGTTGTGCACAATTTATATGCTGATAAGAGAAGGGGGTGCTTTTGCAACATTTTCCTTCCTGACACTTCTGTCTCTGTGAGCTTTAGCTGCTTGGACTCAGGGATACCGAAGGTATGTGAAAGTGACTGGGATGCGAGAATCATGTTGCACAGGGAACAGGGAAGGTCAGCAAATGTTTCCTGTCCTGGCACATCTCTCAGTCTGAACTGCAGCTGCAGATGCTTCACTTCCGCCAAGGACTCTGCCACCTTGAGAGAAGGATGCGCTCTATGGAGTTGAGAAAGAAAGTGCGTCTCACTAGCTTCTTTCCTCTACTTCATAGACAGCAAAGGGGCTATGAAAGGCAGCACTGGCTTTTTGTTCTAGGACTTCTTCTTTACAAGCAGCTGCTGGATGTTTGGAAGGGGGTTTGGGATATGCAAAAATGAGAGGCTAAGATGGTAAGAGGGTAAGATGGAAGTCATCTGGCAAAAGCAGAGCTCACAAAAGGGCCAGCTGAGAAAGCTCTTGCTGCCTACAACTTCAACTGCACCCCTCAAAGCAGCAGCACACACGCTGCTCTCGGCACTTTCCTTCTCAGCTCTACGCACCATCCTAAGCCTTGCCTCTCCCACACTCAGGATCCAAAGACAACGGCACCAGGGACTGCTCACACACTAAAGGCACCAGGACAAAAGGCTCACCAGCTTGGCCTTTGCATTCCCGCTGACAGCTCCACAGCTTGAACCCAGAGAACTGCCTGCTGCCAACAGCCTTTCCAATCACTCTGAGCACCTCATGACAAGGAGTGTGGGGAATGAATCTCCAGCAGCCTCCTGCCCCAGGCTGTCCCCCGGGAGCAGCCCTGCTCCAGGCCGTGACTGCCACCTGCACAGCCAAAGGACCCAGAGCCGGTGTTACACACCACGGCTGTGCCTGGCACAGAGACACCAGTGGCCACACAAGTGGCCATGGCACTGTCCACACACAGTCCCTGCTGCTGCTCCCCCAGCCGCTGGCACCAACTCCCAGCCACCCACTCCTAAAGCCACGGGGCCCACTGGGACACTGCGGGGGCTCGTGGAAGCCAGCGGCCATTGTGACACAGCGGGGCTGCACAGAGCCCACGGTGCTTTGTGACCCGTGGCTCCCAGGAGAGCCTTTGTGATGCTGGGGAACTACAAGGAAGCCTGGCTCCTCTGTGACACCACCACAGAAGCTCAGGGGAGCCCTGGAGACCGTGCTGATGCTATTGAACCTGATGCAACCCTGCCTCCTCTGTGACACCACAGAAGCTCTTGGAGCCCTGGAGACCGTGCTGATGCTATGGAACCTGATGCAACCCTGCCTCCACTGTGACACCACAGAAGCTCAGGGAGCCCTGGAGACTGTGGTGATGCTATGGAACCTGATGCAACCCTGCCTCCACTGTGACACCACAGAACCTCTGGGAGCCCTGGAGACCGTGCTGATGCTATGGAACCTGATGCAACCCTGCCTCCACTGTGACACCACAGAAGCTCGGGGAGCTCTGCAGACCGTGGGGATGCTGGCGAAGCTGACGGAACCCTGGGCACCACAGTGACGCTATGGAACCTGGTGGAACCGAGGGGCCACAGTGACACTGTGGGGCCTTTTGGAAGCAACAGGACCCTGGTGGGAAGCCACGGGATGATTAATCCTGCACGAACCTGCTCCAGGTGGGCTCCTCTCTCCCGGCTTCCACAGGTGCTGCTAGGATCCCACTCCGGCACTGGCTTGGCACGGGCTGACGGCTTCCTTTGGCAATGGCTCTGCTCCAGGATGGCATGCTGCAGAGAATGCAGGTAGATTTTGTGCTCACTCCTGGCATGCAGCTGGACAATAAAGCCTGATCCAGCCCCCCCTCAGCATATGTCCGGCTCTGGCATTGGGGCGGGGCAACTTTGGGAGCAGCCCCAGCCCTGCTCCTGCTCCCGGCTGGGCACCCAGCTGCTGGGACACAGGTGTGTCCTGATGCCACCGTCTACTCCTTTGAGAAGGGGAGGACAGAGTGCATCAGGGAGTTTGGTGTGGCTTACATGCGGCAAGGAGAAGGTGCAGCCCCAAACTGGCTTTCACTTCTAGAACCTTTTGCTATTGCGGGAGCAGCTGCTGGAGCTTTTCAACCGAGCTGCAAGAGTGAAAAGTGTGATGGCATGTCTATCTGAGAAGGAAGGTTCGGTGCCGCAGCCTGTTGTGCACAATTTATATGCTGATAAGAGAAGGGGGTGCTTTTGCAACGTTTTCCTTCCTGACACTTCTGTCTCTGTGAGCTTTAGCTGCTTGGACTCAGGGATACCGAAGGTATGTGAAAGTGACTGGGATGCGAGAATCATGTTGCACAGGGAACAGGGAAGGTCAGCAAATGTTTCCTGTCCTGGCACATCTCTCAGTCTGAACTGCAGCTGCAGATGCTTCACTTCCGCCAAGGACTCTGCCACCTTGAGAGAAGGATGCGCTCTATGGAGTTGAGAAAGAAAGTGCGTCTCACTAGCTTCTTTCCTCTACTTCATAGACAGCAAAGGGGCTATGAAAGGCAGCACTGGCTTTTTGTTCTAGGACTTCTTCTTTACAAGCAGCTGCTGGATGTTTGGAAGGGGGTTTGGGATATGCAAAAATGAGAGGCTAAGATGGTAAGAGGGTAAGATGGAAGTCATCTGGCAAAAGCAGAGCTCACAAAAGGGCCAGCTGAGAAAGCTCTTGCTGCCTACAACTTCAACTGCACCCCTCAAAGCAGCAGCACACACGCTGCTCTCGGCACTTTCCTTCTCAGCTCTACGCACCATCCTAAGCCTTGCCTCTCCCACACTCAGGATCCAAAGACAACGGCACCAGGGACTGCTCACACACTAAAGGCACCAGGACAAAAGGCTCACCAGCTTGGCCTTTGCATTCCCGCTGACAGCTCCACAGCTTGAACCCAGAGAACTGCCTGCTGCCAACAGCCTTTCCAATCACTCTGAGCACCTCATGACAAGGAGTGTGGGGAATGAATCTCCAGCAGCCTCCTGCCCCAGGCTGTCCCCCGGGAGCAGCCCTGCTCCAGGCCGTGACTGCCACCTGCACAGCCAAAGGACCCAGAGCCGGTGTTACACACCACGGCTGTGCCTGGCACAGAGACACCAGTGGCCACACAAGTGGCCATGGCACTGTCCACACACAGTCCCTGCTGCTGCTCCCCCAGCCGCTGGCACCAACTCCCAGCCACCCACTCCTAAAGCCACGGGGCCCACTGGGACACTGCGGGGGCTCGTGGAAGCCAGCGGCCATTGTGACACAGCGGGGCTGCACAGAGCCCACGGTGCTTTGTGACCCGTGGCTCCCAGGAGAGCCTTTGTGATGCTGGGGAACTACAAGGAAGCCTGGCTCCTCTGTGACACCACCACAGAAGCTCAGGGGAGCCCTGGAGACCGTGCTGATGCTATGGAACCTGATGCAACCCTGCCTCCTCTGTGACACCACAGAACCTCTGGGAGCCCTGGAGACCGTGCTGATGCTATGGAACCTGATGCAACCCTGCCTCCACTGTGACACCACAGAAGCTCAGGGAGCCCTGGAGACTGTGGTGATGCTATGGAACCTGATGCAACCCTGCCTCCACTGTGACACCACAGAACCTCTGGGAGCCCTGGAGACCGTGCTGATGCTATGGAACCTGATGCAACCCTGCCTCCACTGTGACACCACAGAAGCTCGGGGAGCTCTGCAGACCGTGGGGATGCTGGCGAAGCTGACGGAACCCTGGGCACCACAGTGACGCTATGGAACCTGGTGGAACCGAGGGGCCACAGTGACACTGTGGGGCCTTTTGGAAGCAACAGGACCCTGGTGGGAAGCCACGGGATGATTAATCCTGCACGAACCTGCTCCAGGTGGGCTCCTCTCTCCCGGCTTCCACAGGTGCTGCTAGGATCCCACTCCGGCACTGGCTTGGCACGGGCTCACGGCTTCCTTTGGCAATGGCTCTGCTCCAGGATGGCATGCTGCAGAGAATGCAGGTAGATTTTGTGCTCACTCCTGGCATGCAGCTGGACAATAAAGCCTGATCCAGCCCCCCCTCAGCATATGTCCGGCTCTGGCATTGGGGCGGGGCAACTTTGGGAGCAGCCCCAGCCCTGCTCCTGCTCCCGGCTGGGCACCCAGCTGCTGGGACACAGGTGTGTCCTGATGCCACCGTCTACTCCTTTGAGAAGGGGAGGACAGAGTGCATCAGGGAGTTTGGTGTGGCTTACATGCGGCAAGGAGAAGGTGCAGCCCCAAACTGGCTTTCACTTCTAGAACCTTTTGCTATTGCGGGAGCAGCTGCTGGAGCTTTTCAACCGAGCTGCAAGAGTGAAAAGTGTGATGGCATGTCTATCTGAGAAGGAAGGTTCGGTGCCGCAGCCTGTTGTGCACAATTTATATGCTGATAAGAGAAGGGGGTGCTTTTGGAACGTTTTCCTTCCTGACACTTCTGTCTCTGTGAGCTTTAGCTGCTTGGACTCAGGGATACCGAAGGTATGTGAAAGTGACTGGGATGCGAGAATCATGTTGCACAGGGAACAGGGAAGGTCAGCAAATGTTTCCTGTCCTGGCACATCTCTCAGTCTGAACTGCAGCTGCAGATGCTTCACTTCCGCCAAGGACTCTGCCACCTTGAGAGAAGGATGCGCTCTATGGAGTTGAGAAAGAAAGTGCGTCTCACTAGCTTCTTTCCTCTACTTCATAGACAGCAAAGGGGCTATGAAAGGCAGCACTGGCTTTTTGTTCTAGGACTTCTTCTTTACAAGCAGCTGCTGGATGTTTGGAAGGGGGTTTGGGATATGCAAAAATGAGAGGCTAAGATGGTAAGAGGGTAAGATGGAAGTCATCTGGCAAAAGCAGAGCTCACAAAAGGGCCAGCTGAGAAAGCTCTTGCTGCCTACAACTTCAACTGCACCCCTCAAAGCAGCAGCACACACGCTGCTCTCGGCACTTTCCTTCTCAGCTCTACGCACCATCCTAAGCCTTGCCTCTCCCACACTCAGGATCCAAAGACAACGGCACCAGGGACTGCTCACACACTAAAGGCACCAGGACAAAAGGCTCACCAGCTTGGCCTTTGCATTCCCGCTGACAGCTCCACAGCTTGAACCCAGAGAACTGCCTGCTGCCAACAGCCTTTCCAATCACTCTGAGCACCTCATGACAAGGAGTGTGGGGAATGAATCTCCAGCAGCCTCCTGCCCCAGGCTGTCCCCCGGGAGCAGCCCTGCTCCAGGCCGTGACTGCCACCTGCACAGCCAAAGGACCCAGAGCCGGTGTTACATACCACGGCTGTGCCTGGCACAGAGACACCAGTGGCCACACAAGTGGCCATGGCACTGTCCACACACAGTCCCTGCTGCTGCTCCCCCAGCCGCTGGCACCAACTCCCAGCCACCCACTCCTAAAGCCACGGGGCCCACTGGGACACTGCGGGGGCTCGTGGAAGCCAGCGGCCATTGTGACACAGCGGGGCTGCACAGAGCCCACGGTGCTTTGTGACCCGTGGCTCCCAGGAGAGCCTTTGTGATGCTGGGGAACTACAAGGAAGCCTGGCTCCTCTGTGACACCACCACAGAAGCTCAGGGGAGCCCTGGAGACCGTGCTGATGCTATTGAACCTGATGCAACCCTGCCTCCTCTGTGACACCACAGAAGCTCTTGGAGCCCTGGAGACCGTGGTGATGCTATGGAACCTGATGCAACCCTGCCTCCTCTGTGACACCACAGAACCTCTGGGAGCCCTGGAGACCGTGCTGATGCTATGGAACCTGATGCAACCCTGCCTCCACTGTGACACCACAGAAGCTCAGGGAGCCCTGGAGACTGTGGTGATGCTATGGAACCTGATGCAACCCTGCCTCCACTGTGACACCACAGAACCTCTGGGAGCCCTGGAGACCGTGCTGATGCTATGGAACCTGATGCAACCCTGCCTCCACTGTGACACCACAGAAGCTCGGGGAGCTCTGCAGACCGTGGGGATGCTGGCGAAGCTGACGGAACCCTGGGCACCACAGTGACGCTATGGAACCTGGTGGAACCGAGGGGCCACAGTGACACTGTGGGGCCTTTTGGAAGCAACAGGACCCTGGTGGGAAGCCACGGGATGATTAATCCTGCACGAACCTGCTCCAGGTGGGCTCCTCTCTCCCGGCTTCCACAGGTGCTGCTAGGATCCCACTCCGGCACTGGCTTGGCACGGGCTCACGGCTTCCTTTGGCAATGGCTCTGCTCCAGGATGGCATGCTGCAGAGAATGCAGGTAGATTTTGTGCTCACTCCTGGCATGCAGCTGGACAATAAAGCCTGATCCAGCCCCCCCTCAGCATATGTCCGGCTCTGGCATTGGGGCGGGGCAACTTTGGGAGCAGCCCCAGCCCTGCTCCTGCTCCCGGCTGGGCACCCAGCTGCTGGGACACAGGTGTGTCCTGATGCCACCGTCTACTCCTTTGAGAAGGGGAGGACAGAGTGCATCAGGGAGTTTGGTGTGGCTTACATGCGGCAAGGAGAAGGTGCAGCCCCAAACTGGCTTTCACTTCTAGAACCTTTTGCTATTGCGGGAGCAGCTGCTGGAGCTTTTCAACCGAGCTGCAAGAGTGAAAAGTGTGATGGCATGTCTATCTGAGAAGGAAGGTTCGGTGCCGCAGCCTGTTGTGCACAATTTATATGCTGATAAGAGAAGGGGGTGCTTTTGCAACGTTTTCCTTCCTGACACTTCTGTCTCTGTGAGCTTTAGCTGCTTGGACTCAGGGATACCGAAGGTATGTGAAAGTGACTGGGATGCGAGAATCATGTTGCACAGGGAACAGGGAAGGTCAGCAAATGTTTCCTGTCCTGGCACATCTCTCAGTCTGAACTGCAGCTGCAGATGCTTCACTTCCGCCAAGGACTCTGCCACCTTGAGAGAAGGATGCGCTCTATGGAGTTGAGAAAGAAAGTGCGTCTCACTAGCTTCTTTCCTCTACTTCATAGACAGCAAAGGGGCTATGAAAGGCAGCACTGGCTTTTTGTTCTAGGACTTCTTCTTTACAAGCAGCTGCTGGATGTTTGGAAGGGGGTTTGGGATATGCAAAAATGAGAGGCTAAGATGGTAAGAGGGTAAGATGGAAGTCATCTGGCAAAAGCAGAGCTCACAAAAGGGCCAGCTGAGAAAGCTCTTGCTGCCTACAACTTCAACTGCACCCCTCAAAGCAGCAGCACACACGCTGCTCTCGGCACTTTCCTTCTCAGCTCTACGCACCATCCTAAGCCTTGCCTCTCCCACACTCAGGATCCAAAGACAACGGCACCAGGGACTGCTCACACACTAAAGGCACCAGGACAAAAGGCTCACCAGCTTGGCCTTTGCATTCCCGCTGACAGCTCCACAGCTTGAACCCAGAGAACTGCCTGCTGCCAACAGCCTTTCCAATCACTCTGAGCACCTCATGACAAGGAGTGTGGGGAATGAATCTCCAGCAGCCTCCTGCCCCAGGCTGTCCCCCGGGAGCAGCCCTGCTCCAGGCCGTGACTGCCACCTGCACAGCCAAAGGACCCAGAGCCGGTGTTACACACCACGGCTGTGCCTGGCACAGAGACACCAGTGGCCACACAAGTGGCCATGGCACTGTCCACACACAGTCCCTGCTGCTGCTCCCCCAGCCGCTGGCACCAACTCCCAGCCACCCACTCCTAAAGCCACGGGGCCCACTGGGACACTGCGGGGGCTCGTGGAAGCCAGCGGCCATTGTGACACAGCGGGGCTGCACAGAGCCCACGGTGCTTTGTGACCCGTGGCTCCCAGGAGAGCCTTTGTGATGCTGGGGAACTACAAGGAAGCCTGGCTCCTCTGTGACACCACCACAGAAGCTCAGGGGAGCCCTGGAGACCGTGCTGATGCTATTGAACCTGATGCAACCCTGCCTCCTCTGTGACACCACAGAAGCTCTTGGAGCCCTGGAGACCGTGCTGATGCTATGGAACCTGATGCAACCCTGCCTCCACTGTGACACCACAGAAGCTCAGGGAGCCCTGGAGACTGTGGTGATGCTATGGAACCTGATGCAACCCTGCCTCCACTGTGACACCACAGAACCTCTGGGAGCCCTGGAGACCGTGCTGATGCTATGGAACCTGATGCAACCCTGCCTCCACTGTGACACCACAGAAGCTCGGGGAGCTCTGCAGACCGTGGGGATGCTGGCGAAGCTGACGGAACCCTGGGCACCACAGTGACGCTATGGAACCTGGTGGAACCGAGGGGCCACAGTGACACTGTGGGGCCTTTTGGAAGCAACAGGACCCTGGTGGGAAGCCACGGGATGATTAATCCTGCACGAACCTGCTCCAGGTGGGCTCCTCTCTCCCGGCTTCCACAGGTGCTGCTAGGATCCCACTCCGGCACTGGCTTGGCACGGGCTGACGGCTTCCTTTGGCAATGGCTCTGCTCCAGGATGGCATGCTGCAGAGAATGCAGGTAGATTTTGTGCTCACTCCTGGCATGCAGCTGGACAATAAAGCCTGATCCAGCCCCCCCTCAGCATATGTCCGGCTCTGGCATTGGGGCGGGGCAACTTTGGGAGCAGCCCCAGCCCTGCTCCTGCTCCCGGCTGGGCACCCAGCTGCTGGGACACAGGTGTGTCCTGATGCCACCGTCTACTCCTTTGAGAAGGGGAGGACAGAGTGCATCAGGGAGTTTGGTGTGGCTTACATGCGGCAAGGAGAAGGTGCAGCCCCAAACTGGCTTTCACTTCTAGAACCTTTTGCTATTGCGGGAGCAGCTGCTGGAGCTTTTCAACCGAGCTGCAAGAGTGAAAAGTGTGATGGCATGTCTATCTGAGAAGGAAGGTTCGGTGCCGCAGCCTGTTGTGCACAATTTATATGCTGATAAGAGAAGGGGGTGCTTTTGCAACGTTTTCCTTCCTGACACTTCTGTCTCTGTGAGCTTTAGCTGCTTGGACTCAGGGATACCGAAGGTATGTGAAAGTGACTGGGATGCGAGAATCATGTTGCACAGGGAACAGGGAAGGTCAGCAAATGTTTCCTGTCCTGGCACATCTCTCAGTCTGAACTGCAGCTGCAGATGCTTCACTTCCGCCAAGGACTCTGCCACCTTGAGAGAAGGATGCGCTCTATGGAGTTGAGAAAGAAAGTGCGTCTCACTAGCTTCTTTCCTCTACTTCATAGACAGCAAAGGGGCTATGAAAGGCAGCACTGGCTTTTTGTTCTAGGACTTCTTCTTTACAAGCAGCTGCTGGATGTTTGGAAGGGGGTTTGGGATATGCAAAAATGAGAGGCTAAGATGGTAAGAGGGTAAGATGGAAGTCATCTGGCAAAAGCAGAGCTCACAAAAGGGCCAGCTGAGAAAGCTCTTGCTGCCTACAACTTCAACTGCACCCCTCAAAGCAGCAGCACACACGCTGCTCTCGGCACTTTCCTTCTCAGCTCTACGCACCATCCTAAGCCTTGCCTCTCCCACACTCAGGATCCAAAGACAACGGCACCAGGGACTGCTCACACACTAAAGGCACCAGGACAAAAGGCTCACCAGCTTGGCCTTTGCATTCCCGCTGACAGCTCCACAGCTTGAACCCAGAGAACTGCCTGCTGCCAACAGCCTTTCCAATCACTCTGAGCACCTCATGACAAGGAGTGTGGGGAATGAATCTCCAGCAGCCTCCTGCCCCAGGCTGTCCCCCGGGAGCAGCCCTGCTCCAGGCCGTGACTGCCACCTGCACAGCCAAAGGACCCAGAGCCGGTGTTACACACCACGGCTGTGCCTGGCACAGAGACACCAGTGGCCACACAAGTGGCCATGGCACTGTCCACACACAGTCCCTGCTGCTGCTCCCCCAGCCGCTGGCACCAACTCCCAGCCACCCACTCCTAAAGCCACGGGGCCCACTGGGACACTGCGGGGGCTCGTGGAAGCCAGCGGCCATTGTGACACAGCGGGGCTGCACAGAGCCCACGGTGCTTTGTGACCCGTGGCTCCCAGGAGAGCCTTTGTGATGCTGGGGAACTACAAGGAAGCCTGGCTCCTCTGTGACACCACCACAGAAGCTCAGGGGAGCCCTGGAGACCGTGCTGATGCTATTGAACCTGATGCAACCCTGCCTCCTCTGTGACACCACAGAACCTCTGGGAGCCCTGGAGACCGTGCTGATGCTATGGAACCTGATGCAACCCTGCCTCCACTGTGACACCACAGAAGCTCAGGGAGCCCTGGAGACTGTGGTGATGCTATGGAACCTGATGCAACCCTGCCTCCACTGTGACACCACAGAACCTCTGGGAGCCCTGGAGACCGTGCTGATGCTATGGAACCTGATGCAACCCTGCCTCCACTGTGACACCACAGAAGCTCGGGGAGCTCTGCAGACCGTGGGGATGCTGGCGAAGCTGACGGAACCCTGGGCACCACAGTGACGCTATGGAACCTGGTGGAACCGAGGGGCCACAGTGACACTGTGGGGCCTTTTGGAAGCAACAGGACCCTGGTGGGAAGCCACGGGATGATTAATCCTGCACGAACCTGCTCCAGGTGGGCTCCTCTCTCCCGGCTTCCACAGGTGCTGCTAGGATCCCACTCCGGCACTGGCTTGGCACGGGCTCACGGCTTCCTTTGGCAATGGCTCTGCTCCAGGATGGCATGCTGCAGAGAATGCAGGTAGATTTTGTGCTCACTCCTGGCATGCAGCTGGACAATAAAGCCTGATCCAGCCCCCCCTCAGCATATGTCCGGCTCTGGCATTGGGGCGGGGCAACTTTGGGAGCAGCCCCAGCCCTGCTCCTGCTCCCGGCTGGGCACCCAGCTGCTGGGACACAGGTGTGTCCTGATGCCACCGTCTACTCCTTTGAGAAGGGGAGGACAGAGTGCATCAGGGAGTTTGGTGTGGCTTACATGCGGCAAGGAGAAGGTGCAGCCCCAAACTGGCTTTCACTTCTAGAACCTTTTGCTATTGCGGGAGCAGCTGCTGGAGCTTTTCAACCGAGCTGCAAGAGTGAAAAGTGTGATGGCATGTCTATCTGAGAAGGAAGGTTCGGTGCCGCAGCCTGTTGTGCACAATTTATATGCTGATAAGAGAAGGGGGTGCTTTTGCAACGTTTTCCTTCCTGACACTTCTGTCTCTGTGAGCTTTAGCTGCTTGGACTCAGGGGTACCGAAGGTATGTGAAAGTGACTGGGATGCGAGAATCATGTTGCACAGGGAACAGGGAAGGTCAGCAAATGTTTCCTGTCCTGGCACATCTCTCAGTCTGAACTGCAGCTGCAGATGCTTCACTTCCGCCAAGGACTCTGCCACCTTGAGAGAAGGATGCGCTCTATGGAGTTGAGAAAGAAAGTGCGTCTCACTAGCTTCTTTCCTCTACTTCATAGACAGCAAAGGGGCTATGAAAGGCAGCACTGGCTTTTTGTTCTAGGACTTCTTCTTTACAAGCAGCTGCTGGATGTTTGGAAGGGGGTTTGGGATATGCAAAAATGAGAGGCTAAGATGGTAAGAGGGTAAGATGGAAGTCATCTGGCAAAAGCAGAGCTCACAAAAGGGCCAGCTGAGAAAGCTCTTGCTGCCTACAACTTCAACTGCACCCCTCAAAGCAGCAGCACACACGCTGCTCTCGGCACTTTCCTTCTCAGCTCTACGCACCATCCTAAGCCTTGCCTCTCCCACACTCAGGATCCAAAGACAACGGCACCAGGGACTGCTCACACACTAAAGGCACCAGGACAAAAGGCTCACCAGCTTGGCCTTTGCATTCCCGCTGACAGCTCCACAGCTTGAACCCAGAGAACTGCCTGCTGCCAACAGCCTTTCCAATCACTCTGAGCACCTCATGACAAGGAGTGTGGGGAATGAATCTCCAGCAGCCTCCTGCCCCAGGCTGTCCCCCGGGAGCAGCCCTGCTCCAGGCCGTGACTGCCACCTGCACAGCCAAAGGACCCAGAGCCGGTGTTACACACCACGGCTGTGCCTGGCACAGAGACACCAGTGGCCACACAAGTGGCCATGGCACTGTCCACACACAGTCCCTGCTGCTGCTCCCCCAGCCGCTGGCACCAACTCCCAGCCACCCACTCCTAAAGCCACGGGGCCCACTGGGACACTGCGGGGGCTCGTGGAAGCCAGCGGCCATTGTGACACAGCGGGGCTGCACAGAGCCCACGGTGCTTTGTGACCCGTGGCTCCCAGGAGAGCCTTTGTGATGCTGGGGAACTACAAGGAAGCCTGGCTCCTCTGTGACACCACCACAGAAGCTCAGGGGAGCCCTGGAGACCGTGCTGATGCTATTGAACCTGATGCAACCCTGCCTCCTCTGTGACACCACAGAAGCTCTTGGAGCCCTGGAGACCGTGGTGATGCTATGGAACCTGATGCAACCCTGCCTCCTCTGTGACACCACAGAACCTCTGGGAGCCCTGGAGACCGTGCTGATGCTATGGAACCTGATGCAACCCTGCCTCCACTGTGACACCACAGAAGCTCAGGGAGCCCTGGAGACTGTGGTGATGCTATGGAACCTGATGCAACCCTGCCTCCACTGTGACACCACAGAACCTCTGGGAGCCCTGGAGACCGTGCTGATGCTATGGAACCTGATGCAACCCTGCCTCCACTGTGACACCACAGAAGCTCGGGGAGCTCTGCAGACCGTGGGGATGCTGGCGAAGCTGACGGAACCCTGGGCACCACAGTGACGCTATGGAACCTGGTGGAACCGAGGGGCCACAGTGACACTGTGGGGCCTTTTGGAAGCAACAGGACCCTGGTGGGAAGCCACGGGATGATTAATCCTGCACGAACCTGCTCCAGGTGGGCTCCTCTCTCCCGGCTTCCACAGGTGCTGCTAGGATCCCACTCCGGCACTGGCTTGGCACGGGCTCACGGCTTCCTTTGGCAATGGCTCTGCTCCAGGATGGCATGCTGCAGAGAATGCAGGTAGATTTTGTGCTCACTCCTGGCATGCAGCTGGACAATAAAGCCTGATCCAGCCCCCCCTCAGCATATGTCCGGCTCTGGCATTGGGGCGGGGCAACTTTGGGAGCAGCCCCAGCCCTGCTCCTGCTCCCGGCTGGGCACCCAGCTGCTGGGACACAGGTGTGTCCTGATGCCACCGTCTACTCCTTTGAGAAGGGGAGGACAGAGTGCATCAGGGAGTTTGGTGTGGCTTACATGCGGCAAGGAGAAGGTGCAGCCCCAAACTGGCTTTCACTTCTAGAACCTTTTGCTATTGCGGGAGCAGCTGCTGGAGCTTTTCAACCGAGCTGCAAGAGTGAAAAGTGTGATGGCATGTCTATCTGAGAAGGAAGGTTCGGTGCCGCAGCCTGTTGTGCACAATTTATATGCTGATAAGAGAAGGGGGTGCTTTTGCAACGTTTTCCTTCCTGACACTTCTGTCTCTGTGAGCTTTAGCTGCTTGGACTCAGGGATACCGAAGGTATGTGAAAGTGACTGGGATGCGAGAATCATGTTGCACAGGGAACAGGGAAGGTCAGCAAATGTTTCCTGTCCTGGCACATCTCTCAGTCTGAACTGCAGCTGCAGATGCTTCACTTCCGCCAAGGACTCTGCCACCTTGAGAGAAGGATGCGCTCTATGGAGTTGAGAAAGAAAGTGCGTCTCACTAGCTTCTTTCCTCTACTTCATAGACAGCAAAGGGGCTATGAAAGGCAGCACTGGCTTTTTGTTCTAGGACTTCTTCTTTACAAGCAGCTGCTGGATGTTTGGAAGGGGGTTTGGGATATGCAAAAATGAGAGGCTAAGATGGTAAGAGGGTAAGATGGAAGTCATCTGGCAAAAGCAGAGCTCACAAAAGGGCCAGCTGAGAAAGCTCTTGCTGCCTACAACTTCAACTGCACCCCTCAAAGCAGCAGCACACACGCTGCTCTCGGCACTTTCCTTCTCAGCTCTACGCACCATCCTAAGCCTTGCCTCTCCCACACTCAGGATCCAAAGACAACGGCACCAGGGACTGCTCACACACTAAAGGCACCAGGACAAAAGGCTCACCAGCTTGGCCTTTGCATTCCCGCTGACAGCTCCACAGCTTGAACCCAGAGAACTGCCTGCTGCCAACAGCCTTTCCAATCACTCTGAGCACCTCATGACAAGGAGTGTGGGGAATGAATCTCCAGCAGCCTCCTGCCCCAGGCTGTCCCCCGGGAGCAGCCCTGCTCCAGGCCGTGACTGCCACCTGCACAGCCAAAGGACCCAGAGCCGGTGTTACACACCACGGCTGTGCCTGGCACAGAGACACCAGTGGCCACACAAGTGGCCATGGCACTGTCCACACACAGTCCCTGCTGCTGCTCCCCCAGCCGCTGGCACCAACTCCCAGCCACCCACTCCTAAAGCCACGGGGCCCACTGGGACACTGCGGGGGCTCGTGGAAGCCAGCGGCCATTGTGACACAGCGGGGCTGCACAGAGCCCACGGTGCTTTGTGACCCGTGGCTCCCAGGAGAGCCTTTGTGATGCTGGGGAACTACAAGGAAGCCTGGCTCCTCTGTGACACCACCACAGAAGCTCAGGGGAGCCCTGGAGACCGTGCTGATGCTATTGAACCTGATGCAACCCTGCCTCCTCTGTGACACCACAGAAGCTCTTGGAGCCCTGGAGACCGTGCTGATGCTATGGAACCTGATGCAACCCTGCCTCCACTGTGACACCACAGAAGCTCAGGGAGCCCTGGAGACTGTGGTGATGCTATGGAACCTGATGCAACCCTGCCTCCACTGTGACACCACAGAACCTCTGGGAGCCCTGGAGACCGTGCTGATGCTATGGAACCTGATGCAACCCTGCCTCCACTGTGACACCACAGAAGCTCGGGGAGCTCTGCAGACCGTGGGGATGCTGGCGAAGCTGACGGAACCCTGGGCACCACAGTGACGCTATGGAACCTGGTGGAACCGAGGGGCCACAGTGACACTGTGGGGCCTTTTGGAAGCAACAGGACCCTGGTGGGAAGCCACGGGATGATTAATCCTGCACGAACCTGCTCCAGGTGGGCTCCTCTCTCCCGGCTTCCACAGGTGCTGCTAGGATCCCACTCCGGCACTGGCTTGGCACGGGCTGACGGCTTCCTTTGGCAATGGCTCTGCTCCAGGATGGCATGCTGCAGAGAATGCAGGTAGATTTTGTGCTCACTCCTGGCATGCAGCTGGACAATAAAGCCTGATCCAGCCCCCCCTCAGCATATGTCCGGCTCTGGCATTGGGGCGGGGCAACTTTGGGAGCAGCCCCAGCCCTGCTCCTGCTCCCGGCTGGGCACCCAGCTGCTGGGACACAGGTGTGTCCTGATGCCACCGTCTACTCCTTTGAGAAGGGGAGGACAGAGTGCATCAGGGAGTTTGGTGTGGCTTACATGCGGCAAGGAGAAGGTGCAGCCCCAAACTGGCTTTCACTTCTAGAACCTTTTGCTATTGCGGGAGCAGCTGCTGGAGCTTTTCAACCGAGCTGCAAGAGTGAAAAGTGTGATGGCATGTCTATCTGAGAAGGAAGGTTCGGTGCCGCAGCCTGTTGTGCACAATTTATATGCTGATAAGAGAAGGGGGTGCTTTTGCAACGTTTTCCTTCCTGACACTTCTGTCTCTGTGAGCTTTAGCTGCTTGGACTCAGGGATACCGAAGGTATGTGAAAGTGACTGGGATGCGAGAATCATGTTGCACAGGGAACAGGGAAGGTCAGCAAATGTTTCCTGTCCTGGCACATCTCTCAGTCTGAACTGCAGCTGCAGATGCTTCACTTCCGCCAAGGACTCTGCCACCTTGAGAGAAGGATGCGCTCTATGGAGTTGAGAAAGAAAGTGCGTCTCACTAGCTTCTTTCCTCTACTTCATAGACAGCAAAGGGGCTATGAAAGGCAGCACTGGCTTTTTGTTCTAGGACTTCTTCTTTACAAGCAGCTGCTGGATGTTTGGAAGGGGGTTTGGGATATGCAAAAATGAGAGGCTAAGATGGTAAGAGGGTAAGATGGAAGTCATCTGGCAAAAGCAGAGCTCACAAAAGGGCCAGCTGAGAAAGCTCTTGCTGCCTACAACTTCAACTGCACCCCTCAAAGCAGCAGCACACACGCTGCTCTCGGCACTTTCCTTCTCAGCTCTACGCACCATCCTAAGCCTTGCCTCTCCCACACTCAGGATCCAAAGACAATGGCACCAGGGACTGCTCACACACTAAAGGCACCAGGACAAAAGGCTCACCAGCTTGGCCTTTGCATTCCCGCTGACAGCTCCACAGCTTGAACCCAGAGAACTGCCTGCTGCCAACAGCCTTTCCAATCACTCTGAGCACCTCATGACAAGGAGTGTGGGGAATGAATCTCCAGCAGCCTCCTGCCCCAGGCTGTCCCCCGGGAGCAGCCCTGCTCCAGGCCGTGACTGCCACCTGCACAGCCAAAGGACCCAGAGCCGGTGTTACACACCACGGCTGTGCCTGGCACAGAGACACCAGTGGCCACACAAGTGGCCATGGCACTGTCCACACACAGTCCCTGCTGCTGCTCCCCCAGCCGCTGGCACCAACTCCCAGCCACCCACTCCTAAAGCCACGGGGCCCACTGGGACACTGCGGGGGCTCGTGGAAGCCAGCGGCCATTGTGACACAGCGGGGCTGCACAGAGCCCACGGTGCTTTGTGACCCGTGGCTCCCAGGAGAGCCTTTGTGATGCTGGGGAACTACAAGGAAGCCTGGCTCCTCTGTGACACCACCACAGAAGCTCAGGGGAGCCCTGGAGACCGTGCTGATGCTATTGAACCTGATGCAACCCTGCCTCCTCTGTGACACCACAGAACCTCTGGGAGCCCTGGAGACCGTGCTGATGCTATGGAACCTGATGCAACCCTGCCTCCACTGTGACACCACAGAAGCTCAGGGAGCCCTGGAGACTGTGGTGATGCTATGGAACCTGATGCAACCCTGCCTCCACTGTGACACCACAGAACCTCTGGGAGCCCTGGAGACCGTGCTGATGCTATGGAACCTGATGCAACCCTGCCTCCACTGTGACACCACAGAAGCTCGGGGAGCTCTGCAGACCGTGGGGATGCTGGCGAAGCTGACGGAACCCTGGGCACCACAGTGACGCTATGGAACCTGGTGGAACCGAGGGGCCACAGTGACACTGTGGGGCCTTTTGGAAGCAACAGGACCCTGGTGGGAAGCCACGGGATGATTAATCCTGCACGAACCTGCTCCAGGTGGGCTCCTCTCTCCCGGCTTCCACAGGTGCTGCTAGGATCCCACTCCGGCACTGGCTTGGCACGGGCTCACGGCTTCCTTTGGCAATGGCTCTGCTCCAGGATGGCATGCTGCAGAGAATGCAGGTAGATTTTGTGCTCACTCCTGGCATGCAGCTGGACAATAAAGCCTGATCCAGCCCCCCCTCAGCATATGTCCGGCTCTGGCATTGGGGCGGGGCAACTTTGGGAGCAGCCCCAGCCCTGCTCCTGCTCCCGGCTGGGCACCCAGCTGCTGGGACACAGGTGTGTCCTGATGCCACCGTCTACTCCTTTGAGAAGGGGAGGACAGAGTGCATCAGGGAGTTTGGTGTGGCTTACATGCGGCAAGGAGAAGGTGCAGCCCCAAACTGGCTTTCACTTCTAGAACCTTTTGCTATTGCGGGAGCAGCTGCTGGAGCTTTTCAACCGAGCTGCAAGAGTGAAAAGTGTGATGGCATGTCTATCTGAGAAGGAAGGTTCGGTGCCGCAGCCTGTTGTGCACAATTTATATGCTGATAAGAGAAGGGGGTGCTTTTGCAACGTTTTCCTTCCTGACACTTCTGTCTCTGTGAGCTTTAGCTGCTTGGACTCAGGGGTACCGAAGGTATGTGAAAGTGACTGGGATGCGAGAATCATGTTGCACAGGGAACAGGGAAGGTCAGCAAATGTTTCCTGTCCTGGCACATCTCTCAGTCTGAACTGCAGCTGCAGATGCTTCACTTCCGCCAAGGACTCTGCCACCTTGAGAGAAGGATGCGCTCTATGGAGTTGAGAAAGAAAGTGCGTCTCACTAGCTTCTTTCCTCTACTTCATAGACAGCAAAGGGGCTATGAAAGGCAGCACTGGCTTTTTGTTCTAGGACTTCTTCTTTACAAGCAGCTGCTGGATGTTTGGAAGGGGGTTTGGGATATGCAAAAATGAGAGGCTAAGATGGTAAGAGGGTAAGATGGAAGTCATCTGGCAAAAGCAGAGCTCACAAAAGGGCCAGCTGAGAAAGCTCTTGCTGCCTACAACTTCAACTGCACCCCTCAAAGCAGCAGCACACACGCTGCTCTCGGCACTTTCCTTCTCAGCTCTACGCACCATCCTAAGCCTTGCCTCTCCCACACTCAGGATCCAAAGACAACGGCACCAGGGACTGCTCACACACTAAAGGCACCAGGACAAAAGGCTCACCAGCTTGGCCTTTGCATTCCCGCTGACAGCTCCACAGCTTGAACCCAGAGAACTGCCTGCTGCCAACAGCCTTTCCAATCACTCTGAGCACCTCATGACAAGGAGTGTGGGGAATGAATCTCCAGCAGCCTCCTGCCCCAGGCTGTCCCCCGGGAGCAGCCCTGCTCCAGGCCGTGACTGCCACCTGCACAGCCAAAGGACCCAGAGCCGGTGTTACACACCACGGCTGTGCCTGGCACAGAGACACCAGTGGCCACACAAGTGGCCATGGCACTGTCCACACACAGTCCCTGCTGCTGCTCCCCCAGCCGCTGGCACCAACTCCCAGCCACCCACTCCTAAAGCCACGGGGCCCACTGGGACACTGCGGGGGCTCGTGGAAGCCAGCGGCCATTGTGACACAGCGGGGCTGCACAGAGCCCACGGTGCTTTGTGACCCGTGGCTCCCAGGAGAGCCTTTGTGATGCTGGGGAACTACAAGGAAGCCTGGCTCCTCTGTGACACCACCACAGAAGCTCAGGGGAGCCCTGGAGACCGTGCTGATGCTATGGAACCTGATGCAACCCTGCCTCCTCTGTGACACCACAGAACCTCTGGGAGCCCTGGAGACCGTGCTGATGCTATGGAACCTGATGCAACCCTGCCTCCACTGTGACACCACAGAAGCTCAGGGAGCCCTGGAGACTGTGGTGATGCTATGGAACCTGATGCAACCCTGCCTCCACTGTGACACCACAGAACCTCTGGGAGCCCTGGAGACCGTGCTGATGCTATGGAACCTGATGCAACCCTGCCTCCACTGTGACACCACAGAAGCTCGGGGAGCTCTGCAGACCGTGGGGATGCTGGCGAAGCTGACGGAACCCTGGGCACCACAGTGACGCTATGGAACCTGGTGGAACCGAGGGGCCACAGTGACACTGTGGGGCCTTTTGGAAGCAACAGGACCCTGGTGGGAAGCCACGGGATGATTAATCCTGCACGAACCTGCTCCAGGTGGGCTCCTCTCTCCCGGCTTCCACAGGTGCTGCTAGGATCCCACTCCGGCACTGGCTTGGCACGGGCTGACGGCTTCCTTTGGCAATGGCTCTGCTCCAGGATGGCATGCTGCAGAGAATGCAGGTAGATTTTGTGCTCACTCCTGGCATGCAGCTGGACAATAAAGCCTGATCCAGCCCCCCCTCAGCATATGTCCGGCTCTGGCATTGGGGCGGGGCAACTTTGGGAGCAGCCCCAGCCCTGCTCCTGCTCCCGGCTGGGCACCCAGCTGCTGGGACACAGGTGTGTCCTGATGCCACCGTCTACTCCTTTGAGAAGGGGAGGACAGAGTGCATCAGGGAGTTTGGTGTGGCTTACATGCGGCAAGGAGAAGGTGCAGCCCCAAACTGGCTTTCACTTCTAGAACCTTTTGCTATTGCGGGAGCAGCTGCTGGAGCTTTTCAACCGAGCTGCAAGAGTGAAAAGTGTGATGGCATGTCTATCTGAGAAGGAAGGTTCGGTGCCGCAGCCTGTTGTGCACAATTTATATGCTGATAAGAGAAGGGGGTGCTTTTGCAACGTTTTCCTTCCTGACACTTCTGTCTCTGTGAGCTTTAGCTGCTTGGACTCAGGGATACCGAAGGTATGTGAAAGTGACTGGGATGCGAGAATCATGTTGCACAGGGAACAGGGAAGGTCAGCAAATGTTTCCTGTCCTGGCACATCTCTCAGTCTGAACTGCAGCTGCAGATGCTTCACTTCCGCCAAGGACTCTGCCACCTTGAGAGAAGGATGCGCTCTATGGAGTTGAGAAAGAAAGTGCGTCTCACTAGCTTCTTTCCTCTACTTCATAGACAGCAAAGGGGCTATGAAAGGCAGCACTGGCTTTTTGTTCTAGGACTTCTTCTTTACAAGCAGCTGCTGGATGTTTGGAAGGGGGTTTGGGATATGCAAAAATGAGAGGCTAAGATGGTAAGAGGGTAAGATGGAAGTCATCTGGCAAAAGCAGAGCTCACAAAAGGGCCAGCTGAGAAAGCTCTTGCTGCCTACAACTTCAACTGCACCCCTCAAAGCAGCAGCACACACGCTGCTCTCGGCACTTTCCTTCTCAGCTCTACGCACCATCCTAAGCCTTGCCTCTCCCACACTCAGGATCCAAAGACAACGGCACCAGGGACTGCTCACACACTAAAGGCACCAGGACAAAAGGCTCACCAGCTTGGCCTTTGCATTCCCGCTGACAGCTCCACAGCTTGAACCCAGAGAACTGCCTGCTGCCAACAGCCTTTCCAATCACTCTGAGCACCTCATGACAAGGAGTGTGGGGAATGAATCTCCAGCAGCCTCCTGCCCCAGGCTGTCCCCCGGGAGCAGCCCTGCTCCAGGCCGTGACTGCCACCTGCACAGCCAAAGGACCCAGAGCCGGTGTTACACACCACGGCTGTGCCTGGCACAGAGACACCAGTGGCCACACAAGTGGCCATGGCACTGTCCACACACAGTCCCTGCTGCTGCTCCCCCAGCCGCTGGCACCAACTCCCAGCCACCCACTCCTAAAGCCACGGGGCCCACTGGGACACTGCGGGGGCTCGTGGAAGCCAGCGGCCATTGTGACACAGCGGGGCTGCACAGAGCCCACGGTGCTTTGTGACCCGTGGCTCCCAGGAGAGCCTTTGTGATGCTGGGGAACTACAAGGAAGCCTGGCTCCTCTGTGACACCACCACAGAAGCTCAGGGGAGCCCTGGAGACCGTGCTGATGCTATTGAACCTGATGCAACCCTGCCTCCTCTGTGACACCACAGAACCTCTGGGAGCCCTGGAGACCGTGCTGATGCTATGGAACCTGATGCAACCCTGCCTCCACTGTGACACCACAGAAGCTCAGGGAGCCCTGGAGACTGTGGTGATGCTATGGAACCTGATGCAACCCTGCCTCCACTGTGACACCACAGAACCTCTGGGAGCCCTGGAGACCGTGCTGATGCTATGGAACCTGATGCAACCCTGCCTCCACTGTGACACCACAGAAGCTCGGGGAGCTCTGCAGACCGTGGGGATGCTGGCGAAGCTGACGGAACCCTGGGCACCACAGTGACGCTATGGAACCTGGTGGAACCGAGGGGCCACAGTGACACTGTGGGGCCTTTTGGAAGCAACAGGACCCTGGTGGGAAGCCACGGGATGATTAATCCTGCACGAACCTGCTCCAGGTGGGCTCCTCTCTCCCGGCTTCCACAGGTGCTGCTAGGATCCCACTCCGGCACTGGCTTGGCACGGGCTCACGGCTTCCTTTGGCAATGGCTCTGCTCCAGGATGGCATGCTGCAGAGAATGCAGGTAGATTTTGTGCTCACTCCTGGCATGCAGCTGGACAATAAAGCCTGATCCAGCCCCCCCTCAGCATATGTCCGGCTCTGGCATTGGGGCGGGGCAACTTTGGGAGCAGCCCCAGCCCTGCTCCTGCTCCCGGCTGGGCACCCAGCTGCTGGGACACAGGTGTGTCCTGATGCCACCGTCTACTCCTTTGAGAAGGGGAGGACAGAGTGCATCAGGGAGTTTGGTGTGGCTTACATGCGGCAAGGAGAAGGTGCAGCCCCAAACTGGCTTTCACTTCTAGAACCTTTTGCTATTGCGGGAGCAGCTGCTGGAGCTTTTCAACCGAGCTGCAAGAGTGAAAAGTGTGATGGCATGTCTATCTGAGAAGGAAGGTTCGGTGCCGCAGCCTGTTGTGCACAATTTATATGCTGATAAGAGAAGGGGGTGCTTTTGGAACGTTTTCCTTCCTGACACTTCTGTCTCTGTGAGCTTTAGCTGCTTGGACTCAGGGATACCGAAGGTATGTGAAAGTGACTGGGATGCGAGAATCATGTTGCACAGGGAACAGGGAAGGTCAGCAAATGTTTCCTGTCCTGGCACATCTCTCAGTCTGAACTGCAGCTGCAGATGCTTCACTTCCGCCAAGGACTCTGCCACCTTGAGAGAAGGATGCGCTCTATGGAGTTGAGAAAGAAAGTGCGTCTCACTAGCTTCTTTCCTCTACTTCATAGACAGCAAAGGGGCTATGAAAGGCAGCACTGGCTTTTTGTTCTAGGACTTCTTCTTTACAAGCAGCTGCTGGATGTTTGGAAGGGGGTTTGGGATATGCAAAAATGAGAGGCTAAGATGGTAAGAGGGTAAGATGGAAGTCATCTGGCAAAAGCAGAGCTCACAAAAGGGCCAGCTGAGAAAGCTCTTGCTGCCTACAACTTCAACTGCACCCCTCAAAGCAGCAGCACACACGCTGCTCTCGGCACTTTCCTTCTCAGCTCTACGCACCATCCTAAGCCTTGCCTCTCCCACACTCAGGATCCAAAGACAACGGCACCAGGGACTGCTCACACACTAAAGGCACCAGGACAAAAGGCTCACCAGCTTGGCCTTTGCATTCCCGCTGACAGCTCCACAGCTTGAACCCAGAGAACTGCCTGCTGCCAACAGCCTTTCCAATCACTCTGAGCACCTCATGACAAGGAGTGTGGGGAATGAATCTCCAGCAGCCTCCTGCCCCAGGCTGTCCCCCGGGAGCAGCCCTGCTCCAGGCCGTGACTGCCACCTGCACAGCCAAAGGACCCAGAGCCGGTGTTACACACCACGGCTGTGCCTGGCACAGAGACACCAGTGGCCACACAAGTGGCCATGGCACTGTCCACACACAGTCCCTGCTGCTGCTCCCCCAGCCGCTGGCACCAACTCCCAGCCACCCACTCCTAAAGCCACGGGGCCCACTGGGACACTGCGGGGGCTCGTGGAAGCCAGCGGCCATTGTGACACAGCGGGGCTGCACAGAGCCCACGGTGCTTTGTGACCCGTGGCTCCCAGGAGAGCCTTTGTGATGCTGGGGAACTACAAGGAAGCCTGGCTCCTCTGTGACACCACCACAGAAGCTCAGGGGAGCCCTGGAGACCGTGCTGATGCTATGGAACCTGATGCAACCCTGCCTCCTCTGTGACACCACAGAACCTCTGGGAGCCCTGGAGACCGTGCTGATGCTATGGAACCTGATGCAACCCTGCCTCCACTGTGACACCACAGAAGCTCAGGGAGCCCTGGAGACTGTGGTGATGCTATGGAACCTGATGCAACCCTGCCTCCACTGTGACACCACAGAACCTCTGGGAGCCCTGGAGACCGTGCTGATGCTATGGAACCTGATGCAACCCTGCCTCCACTGTGACACCACAGAAGCTCGGGGAGCTCTGCAGACCGTGGGGATGCTGGCGAAGCTGACGGAACCCTGGGCACCACAGTGACGCTATGGAACCTGGTGGAACCGAGGGGCCACAGTGACACTGTGGGGCCTTTTGGAAGCAACAGGACCCTGGTGGGAAGCCACGGGATGATTAATCCTGCACGAACCTGCTCCAGGTGGGCTCCTCTCTCCCGGCTTCCACAGGTGCTGCTAGGATCCCACTCCGGCACTGGCTTGGCACGGGCTCACGGCTTCCTTTGGCAATGGCTCTGCTCCAGGATGGCATGCTGCAGAGAATGCAGGTAGATTTTGTGCTCACTCCTGGCATGCAGCTGGACAATAAAGCCTGATCCAGCCCCCCCTCAGCATATGTCCGGCTCTGGCATTGGGGCGGGGCAACTTTGGGAGCAGCCCCAGCCCTGCTCCTGCTCCCGGCTGGGCACCCAGCTGCTGGGACACAGGTGTGTCCTGATGCCACCGTCTACTCCTTTGAGAAGGGGAGGACAGAGTGCATCAGGGAGTTTGGTGTGGCTTACATGCGGCAAGGAGAAGGTGCAGCCCCAAACTGGCTTTCACTTCTAGAACCTTTTGCTATTGCGGGAGCAGCTGCTGGAGCTTTTCAACCGAGCTGCAAGAGTGAAAAGTGTGATGGCATGTCTATCTGAGAAGGAAGGTTCGGTGCCGCAGCCTGTTGTGCACAATTTATATGCTGATAAGAGAAGGGGGTGCTTTTGGAACGTTTTCCTTCCTGACACTTCTGTCTCTGTGAGCTTTAGCTGCTTGGACTCAGGGATACCGAAGGTATGTGAAAGTGACTGGGATGCGAGAATCATGTTGCACAGGGAACAGGGAAGGTCAGCAAATGTTTCCTGTCCTGGCACATCTCTCAGTCTGAACTGCAGCTGCAGATGCTTCACTTCCGCCAAGGACTCTGCCACCTTGAGAGAAGGATGCGCTCTATGGAGTTGAGAAAGAAAGTGCGTCTCACTAGCTTCTTTCCTCTACTTCATAGACAGCAAAGGGGCTATGAAAGGCAGCACTGGCTTTTTGTTCTAGGACTTCTTCTTTACAAGCAGCTGCTGGATGTTTGGAAGGGGGTTTGGGATATGCAAAAATGAGAGGCTAAGATGGTAAGAGGGTAAGATGGAAGTCATCTGGCAAAAGCAGAGCTCACAAAAGGGCCAGCTGAGAAAGCTCTTGCTGCCTACAACTTCAACTGCACCCCTCAAAGCAGCAGCACACACGCTGCTCTCGGCACTTTCCTTCTCAGCTCTACGCACCATCCTAAGCCTTGCCTCTCCCACACTCAGGATCCAAAGACAACGGCACCAGGGACTGCTCACACACTAAAGGCACCAGGACAAAAGGCTCACCAGCTTGGCCTTTGCATTCCCGCTGACAGCTCCACAGCTTGAACCCAGAGAACTGCCTGCTGCCAACAGCCTTTCCAATCACTCTGAGCACCTCATGACAAGGAGTGTGGGGAATGAATCTCCAGCAGCCTCCTGCCCCAGGCTGTCCCCCGGGAGCAGCCCTGCTCCAGGCTGTGACTGCCACCTGCACAGCCAAAGGACCCAGAGCCGGTGTTACACACCACGGCTGTGCCTGGCACAGAGACACCAGTGGCCACACAAGTGGCCATGGCACTGTCCACACACAGTCCCTGCTGCTGCTCCCCCAGCCGCTGGCACCAACTCCCAGCCACCCACTCCTAAAGCCACGGGGCCCACTGGGACACTGCGGGGGCTCGTGGAAGCCAGCGGCCATTGTGACACAGCGGGGCTGCACAGAGCCCACGGTGCTTTGTGACCCGTGGCTCCCAGGAGAGCCTTTGTGATGCTGGGGAACTACAAGGAAGCCTGGCTCCTCTGTGACACCACCACAGAAGCTCAGGGGAGCCCTTGAGACTGTGCTGATGCTATTGAACCTGATGCAACCCTGCCTCCTCTGTGACACCACAGAAGCTCTTGGAGCCCTGGAGACCGTGCTGATGCTATGGAACCTGATGCAACCCTGCCTCCTCTGTGACACCACAGAACCTCTGGGAGCCCTGGAGACCGTGCTGATGCTATGGAACCTGATGCAACCCTGCCTCCACTGTGACACCACAGAAGCTCAGGGAGCCCTGGAGACTGTGGTGATGCTATGGAACCTGATGCAACCCTGCCTCCACTGTGACACCACAGAACCTCTGGGAGCCCTGGAGACCGTGCTGATGCTATGGAACCTGATGCAACCCTGCCTCCACTGTGACACCACAGAAGCTCGGGGAGCTCTGCAGACCGTGGGGATGCTGGCGAAGCTGACGGAACCCTGGGCACCACAGTGACGCTATGGAACCTGGTGGAACCGAGGGGCCACAGTGACACTGTGGGGCCTTTTGGAAGCAACAGGACCCTGGTGGGAAGCCACGGGATGATTAATCCTGCACGAACCTGCTCCAGGTGGGCTCCTCTCTCCCGGCTTCCACAGGTGCTGCTAGGATCCCACTCCGGCACTGGCTTGGCACGGGCTCACGGCTTCCTTTGGCAATGGCTCTGCTCCAGGATGGCATGCTGCAGAGAATGCAGGTAGATTTTGTGCTCACTCCTGGCATGCAGCTGGACAATAAAGCCTGATCCAGCCCCCCCTCAGCATATGTCCGGCTCTGGCATTGGGGCGGGGCAACTTTGGGAGCAGCCCCAGCCCTGCTCCTGCTCCCGGCTGGGCACCCAGCTGCTGGGACACAGGTGTGTCCTGATGCCACCGTCTACTCCTTTGAGAAGGGGAGGACAGAGTGCATCAGGGAGTTTGGTGTGGCTTACATGCGGCAAGGAGAAGGTGCAGCCCCAAACTGGCTTTCACTTCTAGAACCTTTTGCTATTGCGGGAGCAGCTGCTGGAGCTTTTCAACCGAGCTGCAAGAGTGAAAAGTGTGATGGCATGTCTATCTGAGAAGGAAGGTTCGGTGCCGCAGCCTGTTGTGCACAATTTATATGCTGATAAGAGAAGGGGGTGCTTTTGGAACGTTTTCCTTCCTGACACTTCTGTCTCTGTGAGCTTTAGCTGCTTGGACTCAGGGATACCGAAGGTATGTGAAAGTGACTGGGATGCGAGAATCATGTTGCACAGGGAACAGGGAAGGTCAGCAAATGTTTCCTGTCCTGGCACATCTCTCAGTCTGAACTGCAGCTGCAGATGCTTCACTTCCGCCAAGGACTCTGCCACCTTGAGAGAAGGATGCGCTCTATGGAGTTGAGAAAGAAAGTGCGTCTCACTAGCTTCTTTCCTCTACTTCATAGACAGCAAAGGGGCTATGAAAGGCAGCACTGGCTTTTTGTTCTAGGACTTCTTCTTTACAAGCAGCTGCTGGATGTTTGGAAGGGGGTTTGGGATATGCAAAAATGAGAGGCTAAGATGGTAAGAGGGTAAGATGGAAGTCATCTGGCAAAAGCAGAGCTCACAAAAGGGCCAGCTGAGAAAGCTCTTGCTGCCTACAACTTCAACTGCACCCCTCAAAGCAGCAGCACACACGCTGCTCTCGGCACTTTCCTTCTCAGCTCTACGCACCATCCTAAGCCTTGCCTCTCCCACACTCAGGATCCAAAGACAACGGCACCAGGGACTGCTCACACACTAAAGGCACCAGGACAAAAGGCTCACCAGCTTGGCCTTTGCATTCCCGCTGACAGCTCCACAGCTTGAACCCAGAGAACTGCCTGCTGCCAACAGCCTTTCCAATCACTCTGAGCACCTCATGACAAGGAGTGTGGGGAATGAATCTCCAGCAGCCTCCTGCCCCAGGCTGTCCCCCGGGAGCAGCCCTGCTCCAGGCCGTGACTGCCACCTGCACAGCCAAAGGACCCAGAGCCGGTGTTACACACCACGGCTGTGCCTGGCACAGAGACACCAGTGGCCACACAAGTGGCCATGGCACTGTCCACACACAGTCCCTGCTGCTGCTCCCCCAGCCGCTGGCACCAACTCCCAGCCACCCACTCCTAAAGCCACGGGGCCCACTGGGACACTGCGGGGGCTCGTGGAAGCCAGCGGCCATTGTGACACAGCGGGGCTGCACAGAGCCCACGGTGCTTTGTGACCCGTGGCTCCCAGGAGAGCCTTTGTGATGCTGGGGAACTACAAGGAAGCCTGGCTCCTCTGTGACACCACCACAGAAGCTCAGGGGAGCCCTGGAGACTGTGCTGATGCTATTGAACCTGATGCAACCCTGCCTCCTCTGTGACACCACAGAAGCTCTTGGAGCCCTGGAGACCGTGGTGATGCTATGGAACCTGATGCAACCCTGCCTCCTCTGTGACACCACAGAACCTCTGGGAGCTCTGCAGACCGTGGGGATGCTGGCGAAGCTGACGGAACCCTGGGCACCACAGTGACGCTATGGAACCTGGTGGAACCGAGGGGCCACAGTGACACTGTGGGGCCTTTTGGAAGCAACAGGACCCTGGTGGGAAGCCACGGGATGATTAATCCTGCACGAACCTGCTCCAGGTGGGCTCCTCTCTCCCGGCTTCCACAGGTGCTGCTAGGATCCCACTCCGGCACTGGCTTGGCACGGGCTCACGGCTTCCTTTGGCAATGGCTCTGCTCCAGGATGGCATGCTGCAGAGAATGCAGGTAGATTTTGTGCTCACTCCTGGCATGCAGCTGGACAATAAAGCCTGATCCAGCCCCCCCTCAGCATATGTCCGGCTCTGGCATTGGGGCGGGGCAACTTTGGGAGCAGCCCCAGCCCTGCTCCTGCTCCCGGCTGGGCACCCAGCTGCTGGGACACAGGTGTGTCCTGATGCCACCGTCTACTCCTTTGAGAAGGGGAGGACAGAGTGCATCAGGGAGTTTGGTGTGGCTTACATGCGGCAAGGAGAAGGTGCAGCCCCAAACTGGCTTTCACTTCTAGAACCTTTTGCTATTGCGGGAGCAGCTGCTGGAGCTTTTCAACCGAGCTGCAAGAGTGAAAAGTGTGATGGCATGTCTATCTGAGAAGGAAGGTTCGGTGCCGCAGCCTGTTGTGCACAATTTATATGCTGATAAGAGAAGGGGGTGCTTTTGGAACGTTTTCCTTCCTGACACTTCTGTCTCTGTGAGCTTTAGCTGCTTGGACTCAGGGATACCGAAGGTATGTGAAAGTGACTGGGATGCGAGAATCATGTTGCACAGGGAACAGGGAAGGTCAGCAAATGTTTCCTGTCCTGGCACATCTCTCAGTCTGAACTGCAGCTGCAGATGCTTCACTTCCGCCAAGGACTCTGCCACCTTGAGAGAAGGATGCGCTCTATGGAGTTGAGAAAGAAAGTGCGTCTCACTAGCTTCTTTCCTCTACTTCATAGACAGCAAAGGGGCTATGAAAGGCAGCACTGGCTTTTTGTTCTAGGACTTCTTCTTTACAAGCAGCTGCTGGATGTTTGGAAGGGGGTTTGGGATATGCAAAAATGAGAGGCTAAGATGGTAAGAGGGTAAGATGGAAGTCATCTGGCAAAAGCAGAGCTCACAAAAGGGCCAGCTGAGAAAGCTCTTGCTGCCTACAACTTCAACTGCACCCCTCAAAGCAGCAGCACACACGCTGCTCTCGGCACTTTCCTTCTCAGCTCTACGCACCATCCTAAGCCTTGCCTCTCCCACACTCAGGATCCAAAGACAACGGCACCAGGGACTGCTCACACACTAAAGGCACCAGGACAAAAGGCTCACCAGCTTGGCCTTTGCATTCCCGCTGACAGCTCCACAGCTTGAACCCAGAGAACTGCCTGCTGCCAACAGCCTTTCCAATCACTCTGAGCACCTCATGACAAGGAGTGTGGGGAATGAATCTCCAGCAGCCTCCTGCCCCAGGCTGTCCCCCGGGAGCAGCCCTGCTCCAGGCTGTGACTGCCACCTGCACAGCCAAAGGACCCAGAGCCGGTGTTACACACCACGGCTGTGCCTGGCACAGAGACACCAGTGGCCACACAAGTGGCCATGGCACTGTCCACACACAGTCCCTGCTGCTGCTCCCCCAGCCGCTGGCACCAACTCCCAGCCACCCACTCCTAAAGCCACGGGGCCCACTGGGACACTGCGGGGGCTCGTGGAAGCCAGCGGCCATTGTGACACAGCGGGGCTGCACAGAGCCCACGGTGCTTTGTGACCCGTGGCTCCCAGGAGAGCCTTTGTGATGCTGGGGAACTACAAGGAAGCCTGGCTCCTCTGTGACACCACCACAGAAGCTCAGGGGAGCCCTTGAGACTGTGCTGATGCTATTGAACCTGATGCAACCCTGCCTCCTCTGTGACACCACAGAAGCTCTTGGAGCCCTGGAGACCGTGGTGATGCTATGGAACCTGATGCAACCCTGCCTCCTCTGTGACACCACAGAACCTCTGGGAGCCCTGGAGACCGTGCTGATGCTATGGAACCTGATGCAACCCTGCCTCCACTGTGACACCACAGAAGCTCAGGGAGCCCTGGAGACTGTGGTGATGCTATGGAACCTGATGCAACCCTGCCTCCACTGTGACACCACAGAACCTCTGGGAGCCCTGGAGACCGTGCTGATGCTATGGAACCTGATGCAACCCTGCCTCCACTGTGACACCACAGAAGCTCGGGGAGCTCTGCAGACCGTGGGGATGCTGGCGAAGCTGACGGAACCCTGGGCACCACAGTGACGCTATGGAACCTGGTGGAACCGAGGGGCCACAGTGACACTGTGGGGCCTTTTGGAAGCAACAGGACCCTGGTGGGAAGCCACGGGATGATTAATCCTGCACGAACCTGCTCCAGGTGGGCTCCTCTCTCCCGGCTTCCACAGGTGCTGCTAGGATCCCACTCCGGCACTGGCTTGGCACGGGCTCACGGCTTCCTTTGGCAATGGCTCTGCTCCAGGATGGCATGCTGCAGAGAATGCAGGTAGATTTTGTGCTCACTCCTGGCATGCAGCTGGACAATAAAGCCTGATCCAGCCCCCCCTCAGCATATGTCCGGCTCTGGCATTGGGGCGGGGCAACTTTGGGAGCAGCCCCAGCCCTGCTCCTGCTCCCGGCTGGGCACCCAGCTGCTGGGACACAGGTGTGTCCTGATGCCACCGTCTACTCCTTTGAGAAGGGGAGGACAGAGTGCATCAGGGAGTTTGGTGTGGCTTACATGCGGCAAGGAGAAGGTGCAGCCCCAAACTGGCTTTCACTTCTAGAACCTTTTGCTATTGCGGGAGCAGCTGCTGGAGCTTTTCAACCGAGCTGCAAGAGTGAAAAGTGTGATGGCATGTCTATCTGAGAAGGAAGGTTCGGTGCCGCAGCCTGTTGTGCACAATTTATATGCTGATAAGAGAAGGGGGTGCTTTTGCAACGTTTTCCTTCCTGACACTTCTGTCTCTGTGAGCTTTAGCTGCTTGGACTCAGGGATACCGAAGGTATGTGAAAGTGACTGGGATGCGAGAATCATGTTGCACAGGGAACAGGGAAGGTCAGCAAATGTTTCCTGTCCTGGCACATCTCTCAGTCTGAACTGCAGCTGCAGATGCTTCACTTCCGCCAAGGACTCTGCCACCTTGAGAGAAGGATGCGCTCTATGGAGTTGAGAAAGAAAGTGCGTCTCACTAGCTTCTTTCCTCTACTTCATAGACAGCAAAGGGGCTATGAAAGGCAGCACTGGCTTTTTGTTCTAGGACTTCTTCTTTACAAGCAGCTGCTGGATGTTTGGAAGGGGGTTTGGGATATGCAAAAATGAGAGGCTAAGATGGTAAGAGGGTAAGATGGAAGTCATCTGGCAAAAGCAGAGCTCACAAAAGGGCCAGCTGAGAAAGCTCTTGCTGCCTACAACTTCAACTGCACCCCTCAAAGCAGCAGCACACACGCTGCTCTCGGCACTTTCCTTCTCAGCTCTACGCACCATCCTAAGCCTTGCCTCTCCCACACTCAGGATCCAAAGACAACGGCACCAGGGACTGCTCACACACTAAAGGCACCAGGACAAAAGGCTCACCAGCTTGGCCTTTGCATTCCCGCTGACAGCTCCACAGCTTGAACCCAGAGAACTGCCTGCTGCCAACAGCCTTTCCAATCACTCTGAGCACCTCATGACAAGGAGTGTGGGGAATGAATCTCCAGCAGCCTCCTGCCCCAGGCTGTCCCCCGGGAGCAGCCCTGCTCCAGGCTGTGACTGCCACCTGCACAGCCAAAGGACCCAGAGCCGGTGTTACACACCACGGCTGTGCCTGGCACAGAGACACCAGTGGCCACACAAGTGGCCATGGCACTGTCCACACACAGTCCCTGCTGCTGCTCCCCCAGCCGCTGGCACCAACTCCCAGCCACCCACTCCTAAAGCCACGGGGCCCACTGGGACACTGCGGGGGCTCGTGGAAGCCAGCGGCCCATGTGACACAGCGGGGCTGCACAGAGCCCACGGTGCTTTGTGACCCGTGGCTCCCAGGAGAGCCTTTGTGATGCTGGGGAACTACAAGGAAGCCTGGCTCCTCTGTGACACCACCACAGAAGCTCAGGGGAGCCCTGGAGGCCGTGCTGATGCTATTGAACCTGATGCAACCCTGCCTCCTCTGTGACACCACAGAACCTCTGGGAGCTCTGGAGACCGTGCTGATGCTATGGAACCTGATGCAACCCTGCCTCCACTGTGACACCACAGAAGCTCAGGGAGCCCTGGAGACTGTGGTGATGCTATGGAACCTGATGCAACCCTGCCTCCACTGTGACACCACAGAACCTCTGGGAGCCCTGGAGACCGTGCTGATGCTATGGAACCTGATGCAACCCTGCCTCCACTGTGACACCACAGAAGCTCGGGGAGCTCTGCAGACCGTGGGGATGCTGGCGAAGCTGACGGAACCCTGGGCACCACAGTGACGCTATGGAACCTGGTGGAACCGAGGGGCCACAGTGACACTGTGGGGCCTTTTGGAAGCAACAGGACCCTGGTGGGAAGCCACGGGATGATTAATCCTGCACGAACCTGCTCCAGGTGGGCTCCTCTCTCCCGGCTTCCACAGGTGCTGCTAGGATCCCACTCCGGCACTGGCTTGGCACGGGCTCACGGCTTCCTTTGGCAATGGCTCTGCTCCAGGATGGCATGCTGCAGAGAATGCAGGTAGATTTTGTGCTCACTCCTGGCATGCAGCTGGACAATAAAGCCTGATCCAGCCCCCCCTCAGCATATGTCCGGCTCTGGCATTGGGGCGGGGCAACTTTGGGAGCAGCCCCAGCCCTGCTCCTGCTCCCGGCTGGGCACCCAGCTGCTGGGACACAGGTGTGTCCTGATGCCACCGTCTACTCCTTTGAGAAGGGGAGGACAGAGTGCATCAGGGAGTTTGGTGTGGCTTACATGCGGCAAGGAGAAGGTGCAGCCCCAAACTGGCTTTCACTTCTAGAACCTTTTGCTATTGCGGGAGCAGCTGCTGGAGCTTTTCAACCGAGCTGCAAGAGTGAAAAGTGTGATGGCATGTCTATCTGAGAAGGAAGGTTCGGTGCCGCAGCCTGTTGTGCACAATTTATATGCTGATAAGAGAAGGGGGTGCTTTTGGAACGTTTTCCTTCCTGACACTTCTGTCTCTGTGAGCTTTAGCTGCTTGGACTCAGGGATACCGAAGGTATGTGAAAGTGACTGGGATGCGAGAATCATGTTGCACAGGGAACAGGGAAGGTCAGCAAATGTCTCCTGTCCTGGCACATCTCTCAGTCTGAACTGCAGCTGCAGATGCTTCACTTCCGCCAAGGACTCTGCCACCTTGAGAGAAGGATGCGCTCTATGGAGTTGAGAAAGAAAGTGCGTCTCACTAGCTTCTTTCCTCTACTTCATAGACAGCAAAGGGGCTATGAAAGGCAGCACTGGCTTTTTGTTCTAGGACTTCTTCTTTACAAGCAGCTGCTGGATGTTTGGAAGGGGGTTTGGGATATGCAAAAATGAGAGGCTAAGATGGTAAGAGGGTAAGATGGAAGTCATCTGGCAAAAGCAGAGCTCACAAAAGGGCCAGCTGAGAAAGCTCTTGCTGCCTACAACTTCAACTGCACCCCTCAAAGCAGCAGCACACACGCTGCTCTCGGCACTTTCCTTCTCAGCTCTACGCACCATCCTAAGCCTTGCCTCTTCCACACTCAGGATCCAAAGACAACGGCACCAGGGACTGCTCACACACTAAAGGCACCAGGACAAAAGGCTCACCAGCTTGGCCTTTGCATTCCCGCTGACAGCTCCACAGCTTGAACTCAGAGAACTGCCTGCTGCCAACAGCCTTTCCAATCACTCTGAGCACCTCATGACAAGGAGTGTGGGGAATGAATCTCCAGCAGCCTCCTGCCCCAGGCTGTCCCCCGGGAGCAGCCCTGCTCCAGGCCGTGACTGCCACCTGCACAGCCAAAGGACCCAGAGCCGGTGTTACACACCACGGCTGTGCCTGGCACAGAGACACCAGTGGCCACACAAGTGGCCATGGCACTGTCCACACACAGTCCCTGCTGCTGCTCCCCCAGCCGCTGGCACCAACTCCCAGCCACCCACTCCTAAAGCCACGGGGCCCACTGGGACACTGCGGGGGCTCGTGGAAGCCAGCGGCCATTGTGACACAGCGGGGCTGCACAGAGCCCACGGTGCTTTGTGACCCGTGGCTCCCAGGAGAGCCTTTGTGATGCTGGGGAACTACAAGGAAGCCTGGCTCCTCTGTGACACCACCACAGAAGCTCAGGGGAGCCCTGGAGACCGTGCTGATGCTATTGAACCTGATGCAACCCTGCCTCCTCTGTGACAACACAGAAGCTCTTGGAGCCCTGGAGACCGTGCTGATGCTATGGAACCTGATGCAACCCTGCCTCCACTGTGACACCACAGAAGCTCAGGGAGCCCTGGAGACTGTGGTGATGCTATGGAACCTGATGCAACCCTGCCTCCACTGTGACACCACAGAACCTCTGGGAGCCCTGGAGACCGTGCTGATGCTATGGAACCTGATGCAACCCTGCCTCCACTGTGACACCACAGAAGCTCGGGGAGCTCTGCAGACCGTGGGGATGCTGGCGAAGCTGACGGAACCCTGGGCACCACAGTGACGCTATGGAACCTGGTGGAACCGAGGGGCCACAGTGACACTGTGGGGCCTTTTGGAAGCAACAGGACCCTGGTGGGAAGCCACGGGATGATTAATCCTGCACGAACCTGCTCCAGGTGGGCTCCTCTCTCCCGGCTTCCACAGGTGCTGCTAGGATCCCACTCCGGCACTGGCTTGGCACGGGCTCACGGCTTCCTTTGGCAATGGCTCTGCTCCAGGATGGCATGCTGCAGAGAATGCAGGTAGATTTTGTGCTCACTCCTGGCATGCAGCTGGACAATAAAGCCTGATCCAGCCCCCCCTCAGCATATGTCCGGCTCTGGCATTGGGGCGGGGCAACTTTGGGAGCAGCCCCAGCCCTGCTCCTGCTCCCGGCTGGGCACCCAGCTGCTGGGACACAGGTGTGTCCTGATGCCACCGTCTACTCCTTTGAGAAGGGGAGGACAGAGTGCATCAGGGAGTTTGGTGTGGCTTACATGCGGCAAGGAGAAGGTGCAGCCCCAAACTGGCTTTCACTTCTAGAACCTTTTGCTATTGCGGGAGCAGCTGCTGGAGCTTTTCAACCGAGCTGCAAGAGTGAAAAGTGTGATGGCATGTCTATCTGAGAAGGAAGGTTCGGTGCCGCAGCCTGTTGTGCACAATTTATATGCTGATAAGAGAAGGGGGTGCTTTTGCAACGTTTTCCTTCCTGACACTTCTGTCTCTGTGAGCTTTAGCTGCTTGGACTCAGGGATACCGAAGGTATGTGAAAGTGACTGGGATGCGAGAATCATGTTGCACAGGGAACAGGGAAGGTCAGCAAATGTTTCCTGTCCTGGCACATCTCTCAGTCTGAACTGCAGCTGCAGATGCTTCACTTCCGCCAAGGACTCTGCCACCTTGAGAGAAGGATGCGCTCTATGGAGTTGAGAAAGAAAGTGCGTCTCACTAGCTTCTTTCCTCTACTTCATAGACAGCAAAGGGGCTATGAAAGGCAGCACTGGCTTTTTGTTCTAGGACTTCTTCTTTACAAGCAGCTGCTGGATGTTTGGAAGGGGGTTTGGGATATGCAAAAATGAGAGGCTAAGATGGTAAGAGGGTAAGATGGAAGTCATCTGGCAAAAGCAGAGCTCACAAAAGGGCCAGCTGAGAAAGCTCTTGCTGCCTACAACTTCAACTGCACCCCTCAAAGCAGCAGCACACACGCTGCTCTCGGCACTTTCCTTCTCAGCTCTACGCACCATCCTAAGCCTTGCCTCTCCCACACTCAGGATCCAAAGACAACGGCACCAGGGACTGCTCACACACTAAAGGCACCAGGACAAAAGGCTCACCAGCTTGGCCTTTGCATTCCCGCTGACAGCTCCACAGCTTGAACCCAGAGAACTGCCTGCTGCCAACAGCCTTTCCAATCACTCTGAGCACCTCATGACAAGGAGTGTGGGGAATGAATCTCCAGCAGCCTCCTGCCCCAGGCTGTCCCCCGGGAGCAGCCCTGCTCCAGACCGTGACTGCCACCTGCACAGCCAAAGGACCCAGAGCCGGTGTTACACACCACGGCTGTGCCTGGCACAGAGACACCAGTGGCCACACAAGTGGCCATGGCACTGTCCACACACAGTCCCTGCTGCTGCTCCCCCAGCCGCTGGCACCAACTCCCAGCCACCCACTCCTAAAGCCACGGGGCCCACTGGGACACTGCGGGGGCTCGTGGAAGCCAGCGGCCATTGTGACACAGCGGGGCTGCACAGAGCCCACGGTGCTTTGTGACCCGTGGCTCCCAGGAGAGCCTTTGTGATGCTGGGGAACTACAAGGAAGCCTGGCTCCTCTGTGACACCACCACAGAAGCTCAGGGGAGCCCTGGAGACCGTGCTGATGCTATTGAACCTGATGCAACCCTGCCTCCTCTGTGACAACACAGAAGCTCTTGGAGCCCTGGAGACCGTGGTGATGCTATGGAACCTGATGCAACCCTGCCTCCTCTGTGACACCACAGAACCTCTGGGAGCCCTGGAGACCGTGCTGATGCTATGGAACCTGATGCAACCCTGCCTCCTCTGTGACACCACAGAAGCTCAGGGAGCCCTGGAGACTGTGGTGATGCTATGGAACCTGATGCAACCCTGCCTCCACTGTGACACCACAGAAGCTCGGGGAGCTCTGCAGACCGTGGGGATGCTGGCGAAGCTGACGGAACCCTGGGCACCACAGTGACGCTATGGAACCTGGTGGAACCGAGGGGCCACAGTGACACTGTGGGGCCTTTTGGAAGCAACAGGACCCTGGTGGGAAGCCACGGGATGATTAATCCTGCACGAACCTGCTCCAGGTGGGCTCCTCTCTCCCGGCTTCCACAGGTGCTGCTAGGATCCCACTCCGGCACTGGCTTGGCACGGGCTCACGGCTTCCTTTGGCAATGGCTCTGCTCCAGGATGGCATGCTGCAGAGAATGCAGGTAGATTTTGTGCTCACTCCTGGCATGCAGCTGGACAATAAAGCCTGATCCAGCCCCCCCTCAGCATATGTCCGGCTCTGGCATTGGGGCGGGGCAACTTTGGGAGCAGCCCCAGCCCTGCTCCTGCTCCCGGCTGGGCACCCAGCTGCTGGGACACAGGTGTGTCCTGATGCCACCGTCTACTCCTTTGAGAAGGGGAGGACAGAGTGCATCAGGGAGTTTGGTGTGGCTTACATGCGGCAAGGAGAAGGTGCAGCCCCAAACTGGCTTTCACTTCTAGAACCTTTTGCTATTGCGGGAGCAGCTGCTGGAGCTTTTCAACCGAGCTGCAAGAGTGAAAAGTGTGATGGCATGTCTATCTGAGAAGGAAGGTTCGGTGCTGCAGCCTGTTGTGCACAATTTATATGCTGATAAGAGAAGGGGGTGCTTTTGCAACGTTTTCCTTCCTGACACTTCTGTCTCTGTGAGCTTTAGCTGCTTGGACTCAGGGATACCGAAGGTATGTGAAAGTGACTGGGATGCGAGAATCATGTTGCACAGGGAACAGGGAAGGTCAGCAAATGTTTCCTGTCCTGGCACATCTCTCAGTCTGAACTGCAGCTGCAGATGCTTCACTTCCGCCAAGGACTCTGCCACCTTGAGAGAAGGATGCGCTCTATGGAGTTGAGAAAGAAAGTGCGTCTCACTAGCTTCTTTCCTCTACTTCATAGACAGCAAAGGGGCTATGAAAGGCAGCACTGGCTTTTTGTTCTAGGACTTCTTCTTTACAAGCAGCTGCTGGATGTTTGGAAGGGGGTTTGGGATATGCAAAAATAAGAGGCTAAGATGGTAAGAGGGTAAGATGGAAGTCATCTGGCAAAAGCAGAGCTCACAAAAGGGCCAGCTGAGAAAGCTCTTGCTGCCTACAACTTCAACTGCACCCCTCAAAGCAGCAGCACACATGCTGCTCTCGGCACTTTCCTTCTCAGCTCTACGCACCATCCTAAGCCTTGCCTCTCCCACACTCAGGATCCAAAGACAACGGCACCAGGGACTGCTCACACACTAAAGGCACCAGGACAAAAGGCTCACCAGCTTGGCCTTTGCATTCCCGCTGACAGCTCCACAGCTTGAACCCAGAGAACTGCCTGCTGCCAACAGCCTTTCCAATCACTCTGAGCACCTCATGACAAGGAGTGTGGGGAATGAATCTCCAGCAGCCTCCTGCCCCAGGCTGTCCCCCGGGAGCAGCCCTGCTCCAGGCCGTGACTGCCACCTGCACAGCCAAAGGACCCAGAACCGGTGTTACACACCACGGCTGTGCCTGGCACAGAGACACCAGTGGCCACACAAGTGGCCATGGCACTGTCCACACACAGTCCCTGCTGCTGCTCCCCCAGCCGCTGGCACCAACTCCCAGCCACCCACTCCTAAAGCCATGGGGCCCACTGGGACACTGCGGGGGCTCGTGGAAGCCAGCGGCCATTGTGACACAGCGGGGCTGCACAGAGCCCACGGTGCTTTGTGACCCGTGGCTCCCAGGAGAGCCTTTGTTGTTGGGGAAGATGAAACAGGAAAGCCTTATAAATATGATTGCCTAACAAAAGATTCTGGGAATATGAAAACTGTGAGCGACATCGAAATGAAGGCCATCTTTGAGATATAGAGTCTTAGTTACTGAACAACTGGAAAACAATGGTATAGCCGGCTGAAGGTAATCCCCTCTTGATTGAACAATACCCTCTGCTTGCAGACAGGTCCAAGGGTCAGAGCAGACCCTACTAGCTCAGCAGAAGGGGTCCAAAGAGTAGTTTTTAGAAGTTAAAATGTAACACTCTATGGTAATGTAAGAACTCTTATAGGCTGTATGTAAATGCTATAGGATTTGTACCTTGTATTAGATTGGCTACTGAGAATTAGAATATTCACTACAGAAGATGATTTATTGTATTGTAACAAGCTCCTCGCTCTCTTAACTCCTCTCCTCTTAGTAATGCTCTTCTCCTCTTAGTAACGCTCTTAGTAACTCTCTTAGTAGCTCTCTTAGTAATGCTCTTCTCCTCTTAGTAGCTCTCTTAGTAACTCTCTTGCTCTTCTTCTTCCTCTTAATTCAGCTCTCCTCTTAGTTTGTCTCTCTTGCTCTTTACACTCTTAGCTCTCAGCCTCTTGCTCTAGCTCTCTCGCTCACTCTCTCTCCCTCTCTTACACCTTGGGCCTGCTTGGAGCTGCAGCTGGCAGCTCTAAGCAGTGCCCCTGTACCCACGCCCTCTGCAATAAACTGCATGCTCCAAAGACCTGCTTATAGAGATCTCTCGTCGCCGTCCATCTCCAGCCGGCCCGACCGAACCCACACCCTCATCACCATCATCGCCATCAATTTCGACAAACTGGCGCCCAAACGTGAGTGAAGGCCTGATTCAGCTTCTTCCACCTGTGAGAGACTTCGCCATGGACGGTAACTAAAAGACCAGTTATAGCCACCTGGAACGTGTCGTGAGCACGGCATACCGTTGCTGCGCAGCGTAAAAGCCGGAGCTCTATAACTCTGCTGAGGCAGCCCTCGAGCACGGGGAGCCGTTACTTCGTAGCAATTACCTGGAGCTCTCGGAGGGAGGAAATTGCCTGGCAGTCCTCGAGCACAGACGGCCACTGCTGCGCAGCGGTTACCTAGAGCTCTTTGAGGAAGTTTGCCGTGGTACCCCTCGAGCACAGACACGCTGCTAAGCAGTGCAGACCGGAGCTCTTAGGAGGGATCCAGCCGCGCGCCCGAGCACAGGCGGGTATTGCTCAGCACCGCCCGCGCTGGAGCTCTGAGTGGAGACACCTGCGAGGTCCCGAGCACGGAAAGCCGTTGCCAAGCGACGCCTGAAACCGGAGCTCTGAGGAGGGACCCGACAGCAGCGTCCTGAGCGCCGTGTGGAGAGCCTGGCCAGCCCCCCACGACGGACTTCTGATTAAGGACCCTGCCCCCTGCGACATCTAGGTGAGTATCATACTGGTCAATAATGGGACAAACTCACTCTGCCCATGACAGACATCTCTATAAACAACTTAAGTACTTACTAAGCTCCGGTCCAAGTCAATTACCTAAACAGGAGCTAAAAAACCTCTTAGAATGGACTCTGATTAATTTCCCAAATGCTGACCGTTCAGCCGTCTTTACAAGAGACTTCTGGGACACAGTTCGGGTTAAACTCTTTAATAATATCTCCCGCCGGGATTGGGCTGCCGCGGAGCTGGTCCCGGCTTGCAGAGCGCTCGTGGAGCTGTTTGCTGTGAAGGCGCCGCCCGCAGCAGCCACCTCGCCGGGTCCCGCTCCTGCTGCGAGCCCGCCCCTTGCCGCCGCGAGCCTGCAACCGGGCACGGCCCCCGCCCCGCCGCCGGACCTCACGGCTCCGGTACCCGCGGTCCAGCTGTCTCGTGCCGCCCCGCCCCACCCCCCCGCGGTCCCTGCACCGGTCACCCCTGCCCCACCGGACTCCACCGCCCCCCCCACCGCCCCCGTCATCTCCACCCCCACGGTCCCGTTAGTCCCTGCTGTCCCGCCTCTCGCGGCTCCGGTAGCCGCGGTCCGACTGACTCGTGCCGCCCCGCCCCCCGCCCCCGCTGTCCTGGCAGCTGTCACCCCTGTCCCACCGGACCCTACGACCCCCTCCACCGCTCCCCCCATCCCCGCCCCCCCCATCCCGTTCCTCCCTGCTGCCCCGGCTCCCGCGGTCCCCGCCCTCGGCTCCAGCGTCTTCGCGGCCCCGTCCCTCGCTCCTCCCACCCCGTCCGCCAGCGCCTTCGCGGCCCCGCCCCCCGCCGATAGCCCCGCGGGGCCAGCGGCTGCTCCCCAGCCACCTACGGGTCCTACCGCTCCCCTAGCCGCGCCTGTTATGGCTGTAGCCACCATCATAGCCGGCCCCCCGCAAAGCCAGGCGGCGACCCTTCTTCCAGCCCCCCAGGTCCCCCTCGCCGCCACCGACACGGCGCCGGTGGTGGTCAACGTCCCGTCCGCGTCCGTGGGACACGGAGCGCCCCAGCCCCGCCAGCCACCTGGTGCCGGCGCTGCAGCGCCTACACAGATGGCTGCTGCCTCTCCCGTGCCTGCCGCTGCTCCAGCCCCGTCTCCTGGCACCGCCGCGCCGGCAGCCACACCAGCCCAGCCTGCAAACTCCCAGCGGCAGCACGCCGCGGTCCAGCCGCCGACTGGCCCACCGTTCGCCATGGCCCCACCGCAACATACTCCCGCCGCCTCCACGCCGGCCCTCCCGCCTCCCGCAGCCCCGGGATCGTCTCCTGCCGACGGGACAGCCCTGCCACCTCCCGCTCTCCCCGACACACAGACAGCGGCCATCACAGTCCGCCACGTTGACCTGATGGCGTAACCCACGCACGCTCACACTTCTCCAACCACAGCACTGCTCACGGAACTAGCTCCGCCACCGCCCCCCACGGCTTTCACCTCGCCTTCAATAGAGCCACCCGCACCCCCTCGCCCGCTGCCGCGGAGCCGGTTGCTCGCGGCCCCCCCGCCTCCTCGCCCGCCACCGCGGAGATCGGCAGTGCCATCGCCGCCCCCGCCGGGGCCCTCCGGCACCGCACAGCTGTATCCCTCGGCTACCGCCGCCCAGCAACATCCCTCCGCGCAGCTCAGCCTCGCCTCACAAGCCGCAAACAGGGGGGGAACGGAGGGCAGTGGTGCAGCTCCAGTGGCAGGGAAGACGGAGAGCCGCTCTGCCCGAGCTGATGCTTTAAATCTAACACCAGGAAACCCTGAAAAGCAGCCAGATTTGTTTGCAATGAGCCCCAGAGTCCCGCCAGCGAGCGGCTGGGATCTTGCAACCCATAAGGAGAAAACGAGTTCTGAGAGTTTGTTAGCGCTACTTTCTGAATCAAAAAATCCTCCAAAGTGCTCAGATTATTCTCAATTAACAGATTGGCATGAAATAAGACTCCAAAGCTGTAAAGATGAAAGTCTATTAGCTAAGCCTGTGATAGCTAGCCAACAGCCTGACAGTCCCAAAACGTGGGTTCCCATCCCCACTCACGAAATTAAAGAACTAAGAAGGGCTGTAAGAGATAGTGGTATTTGCTCACCGTATCTTAAACAACTGCTAAAAAGTACCCTAAAAAGAACACATCAAACCCTAAAACGCATTTTAGATCAACAGAGAGGGGGAGAAGTCCAGGATACACCTCAAAGGAGGTTGAACAAGGCTTTGTATGTTTACAATTTTTTGAATAGCTCTGCAGAAGAGCCTGATCCCCCCATTTATAGACATTTTTTGAACAACAAAAAAGCAAAACTGAAAGAGCGCCCCCCAGTTTTGATTAAAAATCTAGACTCAGGAAAAATAGAAGGACCATACAATCTGATAATGTGGGGGAAGGGGTTTGCATGTGTTTCCACAGGTGAAGGAATCAAGTGGGTTCCAGCAAAAAACGTGAAGCCATACCTCGCATCAAAGCCTGCTGATGCCACCACACCAGCCAGTGACTCTGCAAGTGGAAGCCAGGAAGCAAGCACCCAGACCTGAACTGCGCAGAATCACCAGAAGAAAGTGATCTGCCAAAAACAGCTCAAGAAAAGAATGGAGTTTTCTCATTTGCGCGCGTGCATGTTGCTTTTATTCTTTTGTTTTAGTTTTTGTAGTGAAGCTTTACCTGTGAATCAACCAAAGACAAATGTCTGGGTTGCTTTAGCCAAATCCGCAGGCTCCGATACCATCTGTCTATCTGACACAAGCCCTGACAAACCTTTTTCAACCTGTTTAGTTGGAGTACCTCTTCCAGAAGGTTTTGATAATATTACTCTTGATAAGTATTGGCCATATGACGATCATCATGTATCTCCAACTCCCAGCCATAGACACCAAACTTATATTGATAATTCTAAAATTGATAAATCTGACCTTCAAGAGCTAGAAATCCTAGGTTCGTTAACTATGGATACCTGCTATTTCTTTCACTTTCAAGGAGAAAACGGTCCCCATTTAAATGTTACCCCATATCACCCAGCTTATAGCAATGTAACTTCTTGGTGTAGTCAAGTTAAGCTTCTTATATATGACGAACCTCATGCAGATCGTTTTAGCAAACTTCCTATTCGATTCCCCAGAGGAATTTGGCTCATCTGTGGAGACAGGGCCTGGCAAGGTATACCTTCAAAAATAGATGGTGGCCCTTGTGCTCTGGGACAACTTACAATTATTGCTCCCAGTGTCAAAGAGGTAATCAAAAAGAAAAGCAGAAAGATCAGATCTTCCTGGGGACATCAGTACGATAGTGACTGTGATAGTGACTTCCACCCTTGGAACTCTGGAAAATCAATTGTTGCAAGCATTTTTCTACCTCAGTTAAGCTCCTCAATTGCTTTAAAACAGTTAAACAAGTTGGGATGTTGGCTCAGCAAGGAGGTAAATGCCACCTCTACTATGATCAGTGATCTGTTAACCGATGAAGAGGCAGTCAGACATGCCACTTTACAAAATAGAGCTGCCGTTGATTATCTTTTATTAGCACATGGGCACGGCTGTGAAGATTTTGAAGGATTATGCTGTATGAACTTATCCGATCATTCTGTTTCCATTCACAAACAGCTACAAAACCTAAAGGATCTAGCTAACCAAATTAGAACAGATGACCCGTCTTGGCTGGACAGTTTGTTTGATGATTGGAGCTTTGCACCTTGGCTAAGGGAACTCTGTAAAATAGGCTTGATTATTCTAGTAGTAATAATTATAGTTTTAGTAGCAGTACCTTGTATGCTTCAGTGTGTGCAAAAAATAACGAGTAGGACTGTATCTAATATCTTAGTTGTTCATCAGAACGGGGGAGATGTTGGGGAAGATGAAACAGGAAAGCCTTATAAATATGATTGCCTAACAAAAGATTCTGGGAATATGAAAACTGTGAGCGACATCGAAATGAAGGCCATCTTTGAGATATAGAGTCTTAGTTACTGAACAACTGGAAAACAATGGTATAGCCGGCTGAAGGTAATCCCCTCTTGATTGAACAATACCCTCTGCTTGCAGACAGGTCCAAGGGTCAGAGCAGACCCTACTAGCTCAGCAGAAGGGGTCCAAAGAGTAGTTTTTAGAAGTTAAAATGTAACACTCTATGGTAATGTAAGAACTCTTATAGGCTGTATGTAAATGCTATAGGATTTGTACCTTGTATTAGATTGGCTACTGAGAATTAGAATATTCACTACAGAAGATGATTTATTGTATTGTAACAAGCTCCTCGCTCTCTTAACTCCTCTCCTCTTAGTAATGCTCTTCTCCTCTTAGTAACGCTCTTAGTAACTCTCTTAGTAGCTCTCTTAGTAATGCTCTTCTCCTCTTAGTAGCTCTCTTAGTAACTCTCTTGCTCTTCTTCTTCCTCTTAATTCAGCTCTCCTCTTAGTTTGTCTCTCTTGCTCTTTACACTCTTAGCTCTCAGCCTCTTGCTCTAGCTCTCTCGCTCACTCTCTCTCCCTCTCTTACACCTTGGGCCTGCTTGGAGCTGCAGCTGGCAGCTCTAAGCAGTGCCCCTGTACCCACGCCCTCTGCAATAAACTGCATGCTCCAAAGACCTGCTTATAGAGATCTCTCGTCGCCGTCCATCTCCAGCCGGGCCCGACCGAACCCACACCCTCATCACCATCATCGCCATCAATTTCGACATTTGTGATGCTGGGGAACTACAAGGAAGCCTGGCTCCTCTGTGACACCACCACAGAAGCTCAGGGGAGCCCTGGAGACCGTGCTGATGCTATTGAACCTGATGCAACCCTGCCTCCTCTGTGACACCACAGAAGCTCTTGGAGCCCTGGAGACCGTGGTGATGCTATGGAACCTGATGCAACCCTGCCTCCTCTGTGACACCACAGAACCTCTGGGAGCCCTGGAGACCGTGCTGATGCTATGGAACCTGATGCAACCCTGCCTCCACTGTGACACCACAGAAGCTCAGGGAGCCCTGGAGACTGTGGTGATGCTATGGAACCTGATGCAACCCTGCCTCCACTGTGACACCACAGAACCTCTGGGAGCCCTGGAGACCGTGGTGATGCTATGGAACCTTATGCAACCCTGCCTCCACTGTGACACCACAGAAGCTCGGGGAGCTCTGCAGACCGTGGGGATGCTGGCGAAGCTGACGGAACCCTGGGCACCACAGTGACGCTATGGAACCTGGTGGAACCGAGGGGCCACAGTGACACTGTGGGGCCTTTTGGAAGCAACAGGACCCTGGTGGGAAGCCACGGGATGATTAATCCTGCACGAACCTGCTCCAGGTGGGCTCCTCTCTCCCGGCTTCCACAGGTGCTGCTAGGATCCCACTCCGGCACTGGCTTGGCACGGGCTCACGGCTTCCTTTGGCAATGGCTCTGCTCCAGGATGGCATGCTGCAGAGAATGCAGGTAGATTTTGTGCTCACTCCTGGCATGCAGCTGGACAATAAAGCCTGATCCAGCCCCCCCTCAGCATATGTCCGGCTCTGGCATTGGGGCGGGGCAACTTTGGGAGCAGCCCCAGCCCTGCTCCTGCTCCCGGCTGGGCACCCAGCTGCTGGGACACAGGTGTGTCCTGATGCCACCGTCTACTCCTTTGAGAAGGGGAGGACAGAGTGCATCAGGGAGTTTGGTGTGGCTTACATGCGGCAAGGAGAAGGTGCAGCCCCAAACTGGCTTTCACTTCTAGAACCTTTTGCTATTGCGGGAGCAGCTGCTGGAGCTTTTCAACCGAGCTGCAAGAGTGAAAAGTGTGATGGCATGTCTATCTGAGAAGGAAGGTTCGGTGCCGCAGCCTGTTGTGCACAATTTATATGCTGATAAGAGAAGGGGGTGCTTTTGCAACGTTTTCCTTCCTGACACTTCTGTCTCTGTGAGCTTTAGCTGCTTGGACTCAGGGATACCGAAGGTATGTGAAAGTGACTGGGATGCGAGAATCATGTTGCACAGGGAACAGGGAAGGTCAGCAAATGTTTCCTGTCCTGGCACATCTCTCAGTCTGAACTGCAGCTGCAGATGCTTCACTTCCGCCAAGGACTCTGCCACCTTGAGAGAAGGATGCGCTCTATGGAGTTGAGAAAGAAAGTGCGTCTCACTAGCTTCTTTCCTCTACTTCATAGACAGCAAAGGGGCTATGAAAGGCAGCACTGGCTTTTTGTTCTAGGACTTCTTCTTTACAAGCAGCTGCTGGATGTTTGGAAGGGGGTTTGGGATATGCAAAAATGAGAGGCTAAGATGGTAAGAGGGTAAGATGGAAGTCATCTGGCAAAAGCAGAGCTCACAAAAGGGCCAGCTGAGAAAGCTCTTGCTGCCTACAACTTCAACTGCACCCCTCAAAGCAGCAGCACACACGCTGCTCTCGGCACTTTCCTTCTCAGCTCTACGCACCATCCTAAGCCTTGCCTCTCCCACACTCAGGATCCAAAGACAACGGCACCAGGGACTGCTCACACACTAAAGGCACCAGGACAAAAGGCTCACCAGCTTGGCCTTTGCATTCCCGCTGACAGCTCCACAGCTTGAACCCAGAGAACTGCCTGCTGCCAACAGCCTTTCCAATCACTCTGAGCACCTCATGACAAGGAGTGTGGGGAATGAATCTCCAGCAGCCTCCTGCCCCAGGCTGTCCCCCGGGAGCAGCCCTGCTCCAGGCCGTGACTGCCACCTGCACAGCCAAAGGACCCAGAGCCGGTGTTACACACCACGGCTGTGCCTGGCACAGAGACACCAGTGGCCACACAAGTGGCCATGGCACTGTCCACACACAGTCCCTGCTGCTGCTCCCCCAGCCGCTGGCACCAACTCCCAGCCACCCACTCCTAAAGCCACGGGGCCCACTGGGACACTGCGGGGGCTCGTGGAAGCCAGCGGCCATTGTGACACAGCGGGGCTGCACAGAGCCCACGGTGCTTTGTGACCCGTGGCTCCCAGGAGAGCCTTTGTGATGCTGGGGAACTACAAGGAAGCCTGGCTCCTCTGTGACACCACCACAGAAGCTCAGGGGAGCCCTGGAGACCGTGCTGATGCTATTGAACCTGATGCAACCCTGCCTCCTCTGTGACACCACAGAAGCTCTTGGAGCCCTGGAGACCGTGGTGATGCTATGGAACCTGATGCAACCCTGCCTCCTCTGTGACACCACAGAACCTCTGGGAGCCCTGGAGACCGTGCTGATGCTATGGAACCTGATGCAACCCTGCCTCCTCTGTGACACCACAGAAGCTCAGGGAGCCCTGGAGACTGTGGTGATGCTATGGAACCTGATGCAACCCTGCCTCCACTGTGACACCACAGAACCTCTGGGAGCCCTGGAGACCGTGCTGATGCTATGGAACCTGATGCAACCCTGCCTCCACTGTGACACCACAGAAGCTCGGGGAGCTCTGCAGACCGTGGGGATGCTGGCGAAGCTGACGGAACCCTGGGCACCACAGTGACGCTATGGAACCTGGTGGAACCGAGGGGCCACAGTGACACTGTGGGGCCTTTTGGAAGCAACAGGACCCTGGTGGGAAGCCACGGGATGATTAATCCTGCACGAACCTGCTCCAGGTGGGCTCCTCTCTCCCGGCTTCCACAGGTGCTGCTAGGATCCCACTCCGGCACTGGCTTGGCACGGGCTCACGGCTTCCTTTGGCAATGGCTCTGCTCCAGGATGGCATGCTGCAGAGAATGCAGGTAGATTTTGTGCTCACTCCTGGCATGCAGCTGGACAATAAAGCCTGATCCAGCCCCCCCTCAGCATATGTCCGGCTCTGGCATTGGGGCGGGGCAACTTTGGGAGCAGCCCCAGCCCTGCTCCTGCTCCCAGCTGGGCACCCAGCTGCTGGGACACAGGTGTGTCCTGATGCCACCGTCTACTCCTTTGAGAAGGGGAGGACAGAGTGCATCAGGGAGTTTGGTGTGGCTTACATGCGGCAAGGAGAAGGTGCAGCCCCAAACTGGCTTTCACTTCTAGAACCTTTTGCTATTGCGGGAGCAGCTGCTGGAGCTTTTCAACCGAGCTGCAAGAGTGAAAAGTGTGATGGCATGTCTATCTGAGAAGGAAGGTTCGGTGCCGCAGCCTGTTGTGCACAATTTATATGCTGATAAGAGAAGGGGGTGCTTTTGGAACGTTTTCCTTCCTGACACTTCTGTCTCTGTGAGCTTTAGCTGCTTGGACTCAGGGATACCGAAGGTATGTGAAAGTGACTGGGATGCGAGAATCATGTTGCACAGGGAACAGGGAAGGTCAGCAAATGTTTCCTGTCCTGGCACATCTCTCAGTCTGAACTGCAGCTGCAGATGCTTCACTTCCGCCAAGGACTCTGCCACCTTGAGAGAAGGATGCGCTCTATGGAGTTGAGAAAGAAAGTGCGTCTCACTAGCTTCTTTCCTCTACTTCATAGACAGCAAAGGGGCTATGAAAGGCAGCACTGGCTTTTTGTTCTAGGACTTCTTCTTTACAAGCAGCTGCTGGATGTTTGGAAGGGGGTTTGGGATATGCAAAAATGAGAGGCTAAGATGGTAAGAGGGTAAGATGGAAGTCATCTGGCAAAAGCAGAGCTCACAAAAGGGCCAGCTGAGAAAGCTCTTGCTGCCTACAACTTCAACTGCACCCCTCAAAGCAGCAGCACACACGCTGCTCTCGGCACTTTCCTTCTCAGCTCTACGCACCATCCTAAGCCTTGCCTCTCCCACACTCAGGATCCAAAGACAACGGCACCAGGGACTGCTCACACACTAAAGGCACCAGGACAAAAGGCTCACCAGCTTGGCCTTTGCATTCCCGCTGACAGCTCCACAGCTTGAACCCAGAGAACTGCCTGCTGCCAACAGCCTTTCCAATCACTCTGAGCACCTCATGACAAGGAGTGTGGGGAATGAATCTCCAGCAGCCTCCTGCCCCAGGCTGTCCCCCGGGAGCAGCCCTGCTCCAGGCCGTGACTGCCACCTGCACAGCCAAAGGACCCAGAGCCGGTGTTACACACCACGGCTGTGCCTGGCACAGAGACACCAGTGGCCACACAAGTGGCCATGGCACTGTCCACACACAGTCCCTGCTGCTGCTCCCCCAGCCGCTGGCACCAACTCCCAGCCACCCACTCCTAAAGCCACGGGGCCCACTGGGACACTGCGGGGGCTCGTGGAAGCCAGCGGCCATTGTGACACAGCGGGGCTGCACAGAGCCCACGGTGCTTTGTGACCCGTGGCTCCCAGGAGAGCCTTTGTGATGCTGGGGAACTACAAGGAAGCCTGGCTCCTCTGTGACACCACCACAGAAGCTCAGGGGAGCCCTGGAGACCGTGATGATGCTATGGAACCTGATGCAACCCTGCCTCCTCTGTGACACCACAGAACCTCTGGGAGCCCTGGAGACCGTGCTGATGCTATGGAACCTGATGCAACCCTGCCTCCACTGTGACACCACAGAAGCTCAGGGAGCCCTGGAGACTGTGGTGATGCTATTGAACCTGATGCAACCCTGCCTCCTCTGTGACACCACAGAAGCTCTTGGAGCCCTGGAGACCGTGGTGATGCTATGGAACCTGATGCAACCCTGCCTCCTCTGTGACACCACAGAACCTCTGGGAGCCCTGGAGACCGTGCTGATGCTATGGAACCTGATGCAACCCTGCCTCCACTGTGACACCACAGAAGCTCAGGGAGCCCTGGAGACTGTGGTGATGCTATGGAACCTGATGCAACCCTGCCTCCACTGTGACACCACAGAACCTCTGGGAGCCCTGGAGACCGTGCTGATGCTATGGAACCTGATGCAACCCTGCCTCCACTGTGACACCACAGAAGCTCGGGGAGCTCTGCAGACCGTGGGGATGCTGGCGAAGCTGATGGAACCCTGGGCACCACAGTGACGCTATGGAACCTGGTGGAACCGAGGGGCCACAGTGACACTGTGGGGCCTTTTGGAAGCAACAGGACCCTGGTGGGAAGCCACGGGATGATTAATCCTGCACGAACCTGCTCCAGGTGGGCTCCTCTCTCCCGGCTTCCACAGGTGCTGCTAGGATCCCACTCCGGCACTGGCTTGGCACGGGCTCACGGCTTCCTTTGGCAATGGCTCTGCTCCAGGATGGCATGCTGCAGAGAATGCAGGTAGATTTTGTGCTCACTCCTGGCATGCAGCTGGACAATAAAGCCTGATCCAGCCCCCCCTCAGCATATGTCCGGCTCTGGCATTGGGGCGGGGCAACTTTGGGAGCAGCCCCAGCCCTGCTCCTGCTCCCAGCTGGGCACCCAGCTGCTGGGACACAGGTGTGTCCTGATGCCACCGTCTACTCCTTTGAGAAGGGGAGGACAGAGTGCATCAGGGAGTTTGGTGTGGCTTACATGCGGCAAGGAGAAGGTGCAGCCCCAAACTGGCTTTCACTTCTAGAACCTTTTGCTATTGCGGGAGCAGCTGCTGGAGCTTTTCAACCGAGCTGCAAGAGTGAAAAGTGTGATGGCATGTCTATCTGAGAAGGAAGGTTCGGTGCCGCAGCCTGTTGTGCACAATTTATATGCTGATAAGAGAAGGGGGTGCTTTTGCAACGTTTTCCTTCCTGACACTTCTGTCTCTGTGAGCTTTAGCTGCTTGGACTCAGGGATACCGAAGGTATGTGAAAGTGACTGGGATGCGAGAATCATGTTGCACAGGGAACAGGGAAGGTCAGCAAATGTTTCCTGTCCTGGCACATCTCTCAGTCTGAACTGCAGCTGCAGATGCTTCACTTCCGCCAAGGACTCTGCCACCTTGAGAGAAGGATGCGCTCTATGGAGTTGAGAAAGAAAGTGCGTCTCACTAGCTTCTTTCCTCTACTTCATAGACAGCAAAGGGGCTATGAAAGGCAGCACTGGCTTTTTGTTCTAGGACTTCTTCTTTACAAGCAGCTGCTGGATGTTTGGAAGGGGGTTTGGGATATGCAAAAATGAGAGGCTAAGATGGTAAGAGGGTAAGATGGAAGTCATCTGGCAAAAGCAGAGCTCACAAAAGGGCCAGCTGAGAAAGCTCTTGCTGCCTACAACTTCAACTGCACCCCTCAAAGCAGCAGCACACACGCTGCTCTCGGCACTTTCCTTCTCAGCTCTACGCACCATCCTAAGCCTTGCCTCTCCCACACTCAGGATCCAAAGACAACGGCACCAGGGACTGCTCACACACTAAAGGCACCAGGACAAAAGGCTCACCAGCTTGGCCTTTGCATTCCCGCTGACAGCTCCACAGCTTGAACCCAGAGAACTGCCTGCTGCCAACAGCCTTTCCAATCACTCTGAGCACCTCATGACAAGGAGTGTGGGGAATGAATCTCCAGCAGCCTCCTGCCCCAGGCTGTCCCCCGGGAGCAGCCCTGCTCCAGGCCGTGACTGCCACCTGCACAGCCAAAGGACCCAGAGCCGGTGTTACACACCACGGCTGTGCCTGGCACAGAGACACCAGTGGCCACACAAGTGGCCATGGCACTGTCCACACACAGTCCCTGCTGCTGCTCCCCCAGCCGCTGGCACCAACTCCCAGCCACCCACTCCTAAAGCCACGGGGCCCACTGGGACACTGCGGGGGCTCGTGGAAGCCAGCGGCCATTGTGACACAGCGGGGCTGCACAGAGCCCACGGTGCTTTGTGACCCGTGGCTCCCAGGAGAGCCTTTGTGATGCTGGGGAACTACAAGGAAGCCTGGCTCCTCTGTGACACCACCACAGAAGCTCAGGGGAGCCCTGGAGACCGTGCTGATGCTATTGAACCTGATGCAACCCTGCCTCCTCTGTGACACCACAGAAGCTCTTGGAGCCCTGGAGACCGTGCTGATGCTATGGAACCTGATGCAACCCTGCCTCCTCTGTGACACCACAGAACCTCTGGGAGCCCTGGAGACCGTGCTGATGCTATGGAACCTGATGCAACCCTGCCTCCACTGTGACACCACAGAAGCTCAGGGAGCCCTGGAGACTGTGGTGATGCTATGGAACCTGATGCAACCCTGCCTCCACTGTGACACCACAGAACCTCTGGGAGCCCTGGAGACCGTGCTGATGCTATGGAACCTGATGCAACCCTGCCTCCACTGTGACACCACAGAAGCTCAGGGAGCCCTGGAGACTGTGGTGATGCTATGGAACCTGATGCAACCCTGCCTCCACTGTGACACCACAGAAGCTCGGGGAGCTCTGCAGACCGTGGGGATGCTGGCGAAGCTGACGGAACCCTGGGCACCACAGTGACGCTATGGAACCTGGTGGAACCGAGGGGCCACAGTGACACTGTGGGGCCTTTTGGAAGCAACAGGACCCTGGTGGGAAGCCACGGGATGATTAATCCTGCACGAACCTGCTCCAGGTGGGCTCCTCTCTCCCGGCTTCCACAGGTGCTGCAAGGATCCCACTCCGGCACTGGCTTGGCACGGGCTGACGGCTTCCTTTGGCAATGGCTCTGCTCCAGGATGGCATGCTGCAGAGAATGCAGGTAGATTTTGTGCTCACTCCTGGCATGCAGCTGGACAATAAAGCCTGATCCAGCCCCCCCTCAGCATATGTCCGGCTCTGGCATTGGGGCGGGGCAACTTTGGGAGCAGCCCCAGCCCTGCTCCTGCTCCCGGCTGGGCACCCAGCTGCTGGGACACAGGTGTGTCCTGATGCCACCGTCTACTCCTTTGAGAAGGGGAGGACAGAGTGCATCAGGGAGTTTGGTGTGGCTTACATGCGGCAAGGAGAAGGTGCAGCCCCAAACTGGCTTTCACTTCTAGAACCTTTTGCTATTGCGGGAGCAGCTGCTGGAGCTTTTCAACCGAGCTGCAAGAGTGAAAAGTGTGATGGCATGTCTATCTGAGAAGGAAGGTTCGGTGCCGCAGCCTGTTGTGCACAATTTATATGCTGATAAGAGAAGGGGGTGCTTTTGGAACGTTTTCCTTCCTGACACTTCTGTCTCTGTGAGCTTTAGCTGCTTGGACTCAGGGATACCGAAGGTATGTGAAAGTGACTGGGATGCGAGAATCATGTTGCACAGGGAACAGGGAAGGTCAGCAAATGTTTCCTGTCCTGGCACATCTCTCAGTCTGAACTGCAGCTGCAGATGCTTCACTTCCGCCAAGGACTCTGCCACCTTGAGAGAAGGATGCGCTCTATGGAGTTGAGAAAGAAAGTGCGTCTCACTAGCTTCTTTCCTCTACTTCATAGACAGCAAAGGGGCTATGAAAGGCAGCACTGGCTTTTTGTTCTAGGACTTCTTCTTTACAAGCAGCTGCTGGATGTTTGGAAGGGGGTTTGGGATATGCAAAAATGAGAGGCTAAGATGGTAAGAAGGTAAGATGGAAGTCATCTGGCAAAAGCAGAGCTCACAAAAGGGCCAGCTGAGAAAGCTCTTGCTGCCTACAACTTCAACTGCACCCCTCAAAGCAGCAGCACACACGCTGCTCTCGGCACTTTCCTTCTCAGCTCTACGCACCATCCTAAGCCTTGCCTCTCCCACACTCAGGATCCAAAGACAACGGCACCAGGGACTGCTCACACACTAAAGGCACCAGGACAAAAGGCTCACCAGCTTGGCCTTTGCATTCCCGCTGACAGCTCCACAGCTTGAACCCAGAGAACTGCCTGCTGCCAACAGCCTTTCCAATCACTCTGAGCACCTCATGACAAGGAGTGTGGGGAATGAATCTCCAGCAGCCTCCTGCCCCAGGCTGTCCCCCAGGAGCAGCCCTGCTCCAGGCCGTGACTGCCACCTGCACAGCCAAAGGACCCAGAGCCGGTGTTACACACCACGGCTGTGCCTGGCACAGAGACACCAGTGGCCACACAAGTGGCCATGGCACTGTCCACACACAGTCCCTGCTGCTGCTCCCCCAGCCGCTGGCACCAACTCCCAGCCACCCACTCCTAAAGCCACGGGGCCCACTGGGACACTGCGGGGGCTCGTGGAAGCCAGCGGCCATTGTGACACAGCGGGGCTGCACAGAGCCCACGGTGCTTTGTGACCCGTGGCTCCCAGGAGAGCCTTTGTGATGCTGGGGAACTACAAGGAAGCCTGGCTCCTCTGTGACACCACCACAGAAGCTCAGGGGAGCCCTGGAGACTGTGCTGATGCTATTGAACCTGATGCAACCCTGCCTCCTCTGTGACACCACAGAAGCTCTTGGAGCCCTGGAGACCGTGGTGATGCTATGGAACCTGATGCAACCCTGCCTCCTCTGTGACACCACAGAACCTCTGGGAGCTCTGGAGACCGTGCTGATGCTATGGAACCTGATGCAACCCTGCCTCCACTGTGACACCACAGAAGCTCAGGGAGCCCTGGAGACTGTGGTGATGCTATGGAACCTGATGCAACCCTGCCTCCACTGTGACACCACAGAACCTCTGGGAGCCCTGGAGACCGTGCTGATGCTATGGAACCTGATGCAACCCTGCCTCCACTGTGACACCACAGAAGCTCGGGGAGCTCTGCAGACCGTGGGGATGCTGGCGAAGCTGACGGAACCCTGGGCACCACAGTGACGCTATGGAACCTGGTGGAACCGAGGGGCCACAGTGACACTGTGGGGCCTTTTGGAAGCAACAGGACCCTGGTGGGAAGCCACGGGATGATTAATCCTGCACGAACCTGCTCCAGGTGGGCTCCTCTCTCCCGGCTTCCACAGGTGCTGCTAGGATCCCACTCCGGCACTGGCTTGGCACGGGCTCACGGCTTCCTTTGGCAATGGCTCTGCTCCAGGATGGCATGCTGCAGAGAATGCAGGTAGATTTTGTGCTCACTCCTGGCATGCAGCTGGACAATAAAGCCTGATCCAGCCCCCCCTCAGCATATGTCCGGCTCTGGCATTGGGGCGGGGCAACTTTGGGAGCAGCCCCAGCCCTGCTCCTGCTCCCGGCTGGGCACCCAGCTGCTGGGACACAGGTGTGTCCTGATGCCACCGTCTACTCCTTTGAGAAGGGGAGGACAGAGTGCATCAGGGAGTTTGGTGTGGCTTACATGCGGCAAGGAGAAGGTGCAGCCCCAAACTGGCTTTCACTTCTAGAACCTTTTGCTATTGCGGGAGCAGCTGCTGGAGCTTTTCAACCGAGCTGCAAGAGTGAAAAGTGTGATGGCATGTCTATCTGAGAAGGAAGGTTCGGTGCCGCAGCCTGTTGTGCACAATTTATATGCTGATAAGAGAAGGGGGTGCTTTTGGAACGTTTTCCTTCCTGACACTTCTGTCTCTGTGAGCTTTAGCTGCTTGGACTCAGGGATACCGAAGGTATGTGAAAGTGACTGGGATGCGAGAATCATGTTGCACAGGGAACAGGGAAGGTCAGCAAATGTTTCCTGTCCTGGCACATCTCTCAGTCTGAACTGCAGCTGCAGATGCTTCACTTCCGCCAAGGACTCTGCCACCTTGAGAGAAGGATGCGCTCTATGGAGTTGAGAAAGAAAGTGCATCTCACTAGCTTCTTTCCTCTACTTCATAGACAGCAAAGGGGCTATGAAAGGCAGCACTGGCTTTTTGTTCTAGGACTTCTTCTTTACAAGCAGCTGCTGGATGTTTGGAAGGGGGTTTGGGATATGCAAAAATGAGAGGCTAAGATGGTAAGAGGGTAAGATGGAAGTCATCTGGCAAAAGCAGAGCTCACAAAAGGGCCAGCTGAGAAAGCTCTTGCTGCCTACAACTTCAACTGCACCCCTCAAAGCAGCAGCACACACGCTGCTCTCGGCACTTTCCTTCTCAGCTCTACGCACCATCCTAAGCCTTGCCTCTCCCACACTCAGGATCCAAAGACAACGGCACCAGGGACTGCTCACACACTAAAGGCACCAGGACAAAAGGCTCACCAGCTTGGCCTTTGCATTCCCGCTGACAGCTCCACAGCTTGAACCCAGAGAACTGCCTGCTGCCAACAGCCTTTCCAATCACTCTGAGCACCTCATGACAAGGAGTGTGGGGAATGAATCTCCAGCAGCCTCCTGCCCCAGGCTGTCCCCCGGGAGCAGCCCTGCTCCAGGCCGTGACTGCCACCTGCACAGCCAAAGGACCCAGAGCCGGTGTTACACACCACGGCTGTGCCTGGCACAGAGACACCAGTGGCCACACAAGTGGCCATGGCACTGTCCACACACAGTCCCTGCTGCTGCTCCCCCAGCCGCTGGCACCAACTCCCAGCCACCCACTCCTAAAGCCACGGGGCCCACTGGGACACTGCGGGGGCTCGTGGAAGCCAGCGGCCATTGTGACACAGCGGGGCTGCACAGAGCCCACGGTGCTTTGTGACCCGTGGCTCCCAGGAGAGCCTTTGTGATGCTGGGGAACTACAAGGAAGCCTGCCTCCTCTGTGACACCACCACAGAAGCTCAGGGGAGCCCTGGAGACCGTGCTGATGCTATTGAACCTGATGCAACCCTGCCTCCTCTGTGACACCACAGAAGCTCTTGGAGCCCTGGAGACCGTGGTGATGCTATGGAACCTGATGCAACCCTGCCTCCTCTGTGACACCACAGAACCTCTGGGAGCCCTGGAGACCGTGCTGATGCTATGGAACCTGATGCAACCCTGCCTCCACTGTGACACCACAGAAGCTCAGGGAGCCCTGGAGACTGTGGTGATGCTATGGAACCTGATGCAACCCTGCCTCCACTGTGACACCACAGAACCTCTGGGAGCCCTGGAGACCGTGCTGATGCTATGGAACCTGATGCAACCCTGCCTCCACTGTGACACCACAGAAGCTCGGGGAGCTCTGCAGACCGTGGGGATGCTGGCGAAGCTGACGGAACCCTGGGCACCACAGTGACGCTATGGAACCTGGTGGAACCGAGGGGCCACAGTGACACTGTGGGGCCTTTTGGAAGCAACAGGACCCTGGTGGGAAGCCACGGGATGATTAATCCTGCACGAACCTGCTCCAGGTGGGCTCCTCTCTCCCGGCTTCCACAGGTGCTGCTAGGATCCCACTCCGGCACTGGCTTGGCACGGGCTCACGGCTTCCTTTGGCAATGGCTCTGCTCCAGGATGGCATGCTGCAGAGAATGCAGGTAGATTTTGTGCTCACTCCTGGCATGCAGCTGGACAATAAAGCCTGATCCAGCCCCCCCTCAGCATATGTCCGGCTCTGGCATTGGGGCGGGGCAACTTTGGGAGCAGCCCCAGCCCTGCTCCTGCTCCCGGCTGGGCACCCAGCTGCTGGGACACAGGTGTGTCCTGATGCCACCGTCTACTCCTTTGAGAAGGGGAGGACAGAGTGCATCAGGGAGTTTGGTGTGGCTTACATGCGGCAAGGAGAAGGTGCAGCCCCAAACTGGCTTTCACTTCTAGAACCTTTTGCTATTGCGGGAGCAGCTGCTGGAGCTTTTCAACCGAGCTGCAAGAGTGAAAAGTGTGATGGCATGTCTATCTGAGAAGGAAGGTTCGGTGCCGCAGCCTGTTGTGCACAATTTATATGCTGATAAGAGAAGGGGGTGCTTTTGGAACGTTTTCCTTCCTGACACTTCTGTCTCTGTGAGCTTTAGCTGCTTGGACTCAGGGATACCGAAGGTATGTGAAAGTGACTGGGATGCGAGAATCATGTTGCACAGGGAACAGGGAAGGTCAGCAAATGTTTCCTGTCCTGGCACATCTCTCAGTCTGAACTGCAGCTGCAGATGCTTCACTTCCGCCAAGGACTCTGCCACCTTGAGAGAAGGATGCGCTCTATGGAGTTGAGAAAGAAAGTGCGTCTCACTAGCTTCTTTCCTCTACTTCATAGACAGCAAAGGGGCTATGAAAGGCAGCACTGGCTTTTTGTTCTAGGACTTCTTCTTTACAAGCAGCTGCTGGATGTTTGGAAGGGGGTTTGGGATATGCAAAAATGAGAGGCTAAGATGGTAAGAGGGTAAGATGGAAGTCATCTGGCAAAAGCAGAGCTCACAAAAGGGCCAGCTGAGAAAGCTCTTGCTGCCTACAACTTCTACTGCACCCCTCAAAGCAGCAGCACACACGCTGCTCTCGGCACTTTCCTTCTCAGCTCTACGCACCATCCTAAGCCTTGCCTCTCCCACACTCAGGATCCAAAGACAACGGCACCAGGGACTGCTCACACACTAAAGGCACCAGGACAAAAGGCTCACCAGCTTGGCCTTTGCATTCCCGCTGACAGCTCCACAGCTTGAACCCAGAGAACTGCCTGCTGCCAACAGCCTTTCCAATCACCCTGAGCACCTCATGACAAGGAGTGTGGGGAATGAATCTCCAGCAGCCTCCTGCCCCAGGCTGTCCCCCGGGAGCAGCCCTGCTCCAGGCCGTGACTGCCACCTGCACAGCCAAAGGACCCAGAGCCGGTGTTACACACCACGGCTGTGCCTGGCACAGAGACACCAGTGGCCACACAAGTGGCCATGGCACTGTCCACACACAGTCCCTGCTGCTGCTCCCCCAGCCGCTGGCACCAACTCCCAGCCACCCACTCCTAAAGCCACGGGGCCCACTGGGACACTGCGGGGGCTCGTGGAAGCCAGCGGCCATTGTGACACAGCGGGGCTGCACAGAGCCCACGGTGCTTTGTGACCCGTGGCTCCCAGGAGAGCCTTTGTGATGCTGGGGAACTACAAGGAAGCCTGCCTCCTCTGTGACACCACCACAGAAGCTCAGGGGAGCCCTGGAGACCGTGCTGATGCTATTGAACCTGATGCAACCCTGCCTCCTCTGTGACACCACAGAAGCTCTTGGAGCCCTGGAGACCGTGGTGATGCTATGGAACCTGATGCAACCCTGCCTCCTCTGTGACACCACAGAACCTCTGGGAGCCCTGGAGACCGTGCTGATGCTATGGAACCTGATGCAACCCTGCCTCCACTGTGACACCACAGAAGCTCAGGGAGCCCTGGAGACTGTGGTGATGCTATGGAACCTGATGCAACCCTGCCTCCACTGTGACACCACAGAACCTTTGGGAGCCCTGGAGACCGTGCTGATGCTATGGAACCTGATGCAACCCTGCCTCCACTGTGACACCACAGAAGCTCGGGGAGCTCTGCAGACCGTGGGGATGCTGGCGAAGCTGACGGAACCCTGGGCACCACAGTGACGCTATGGAACCTGGTGGAACCGAGGGGCCACAGTGACACTGTGGGGCCTTTTGGAAGCAACAGGACCCTGGTGGGAAGCCACGGGATGATTAATCCTGCACGAACCTGCTCCAGGTGGGCTCCTCTCTCCCGGCTTCCACAGGTGCTGCTAGGATCCCACTCCGGCACTGGCTTGGCACGGGCTCACGGCTTCCTTTGGCAATGGCTCTGCTCCAGGATGGCATGCTGCAGAGAATGCAGGTAGATTTTGTGCTCACTCCTGGCATGCAGCTGGACAATAAAGCCTGATCCAGCCCCCCCTCAGCATATGTCCGGCTCTGGCATTGGGGCGGGGCAACTTTGGGAGCAGCCCCAGCCCTGCTCCTGCTCCCGGCTGGGCACCCAGCTGCTGGGACACAGGTGTGTCCTGATGCCACCGTCTACTCCTTTGAGAAGGGGAGGACAGAGTGCATCAGGGAGTTTGGTGTGGCTTACATGCGGCAAGGAGAAGGTGCAGCCCCAAACTGGCTTTCACTTCTAGAACCTTTTGCTATTGCGGGAGCAGCTGCTGGAGCTTTTCAACCGAGCTGCAAGAGTGAAAAGTGTGATGGCATGTCTATCTGAGAAGGAAGGTTCGGTGCCGCAGCCTGTTGTGCACAATTTATATGCTGATAAGAGAAGGGGGTGCTTTTGCAACGTTTTCCTTCCTGACACTTCTGTCTCTGTGAGCTTTAGCTGCTTGGACTCAGGGATACCGAAGGTATGTGAAAGTGACTGGGATGCGAGAATCATGTTGCACAGGGAACAGGGAAGGTCAGCAAATGTTTCCTGTCCTGGCACATCTCTCAGTCTGAACTGCAGCTGCAGATGCTTCACTTCCGCCAAGGACTCTGCCACCTTGAGAGAAGGATGCGCTCTATGGAGTTGAGAAAGAAAGTGCATCTCACTAGCTTCTTTCCTCTACTTCATAGACAGCAAAGGGGCTATGAAAGGCAGCACTGGCTTTTTGTTCTAGGACTTCTTCTTTACAAGCAGCTGCTGGATGTTTGGAAGGGGGTTTGGGATATGCAAAAATGAGAGGCTAAGATGGTAAGAGGGTAAGATGGAAGTCATCTGGCAAAAGCAGAGCTCACAAAAGGGCCAGCTGAGAAAGCTCTTGCTGCCTACAACTTCAACTGCACCCCTCAAAGCAGCAGCACACACGCTGCTCTCGGCACTTTCCTTCTCAGCTCTACGCACCATCCTAAGCCTTGCCTCTCCCACACTCAGGATCCAAAGACAACGGCACCAGGGACTGCTCACACACTAAAGGCACCAGGACAAAAGGCTCACCAGCTTGGCCTTTGCATTCCCGCTGACAGCTCCACAGCTTGAACCCAGAGAACTGCCTGCTGCCAACAGCCTTTCCAATCACTCTGAGCACCTCATGACAAGGAGTGTGGGGAATGAATCTCCAGCAGCCTCCTGCCCCAGGCTGTCCCCCGGGAGCAGCCCTGCTCCAGGCCGTGACTGCCACCTGCACAGCCAAAGGACCCAGAGCCGGTGTTACACACCACGGCTGTGCCTGGCACAGAGACACCAGTGGCCACACAAGTGGCCATGGCACTGTCCACACACAGTCCCTGCTGCTGCTCCCCCAGCCGCTGGCACCAACTCCCAGCCACCCACTCCTAAAGCCACGGGGCCCACTGGGACACTGCGGGGGCTCGTGGAAGCCAGCGGCCATTGTGACACAGCGGGGCTGCACAGAGCCCACGGTGCTTTGTGACCCGTGGCTCCCAGGAGAGCCTTTGTGATGCTGGGGAACTACAAGGAAGCCTGCCTCCTCTGTGACACCACCACAGAAGCTCAGGGGAGCCCTGGAGACCGTGCTGATGCTATTGAACCTGATGCAACCCTGCCTCCTCTGTGACACCACAGAAGCTCTTGGAGCCCTGGAGACCGTGGTGATGCTATGGAACCTGATGCAACCCTGCCTCCTCTGTGACACCACAGAACCTCTGGGAGCCCTGGAGACCGTGCTGATGCTATGGAACCTGATGCAACCCTGCCTCCACTGTGACACCACAGAAGCTCAGGGAGCCCTGGAGACTGTGGTGATGCTATGGAACCTGATGCAACCCTGCCTCCACTGTGACACCACAGAACCTCTGGGAGCCCTGGAGACCGTGCTGATGCTATGGAACCTGATGCAACCCTGCCTCCACTGTGACACCACAGAAGCTCGGGGAGCTCTGCAGACCGTGGGGATGCTGGCGAAGCTGACGGAACCCTGGGCACCACAGTGACGCTATGGAACCTGGTGGAACCGAGGGGCCACAGTGACACTGTGGGGCCTTTTGGAAGCAACAGGACCCTGGTGGGAAGCCACGGGATGATTAATCCTGCACGAACCTGCTCCAGGTGGGCTCCTCTCTCCCGGCTTCCACAGGTGCTGCTAGGATCCCACTCCGGCACTGGCTTGGCACGGGCTCACGGCTTCCTTTGGCAATGGCTCTGCTCCAGGATGGCATGCTGCAGAGAATGCAGGTAGATTTTGTGCTCACTCCTGGCATGCAGCTGGACAATAAAGCCTGATCCAGCCCCCCCTCAGCATATGTCCGGCTCTGGCATTGGGGCGGGGCAACTTTGGGAGCAGCCCCAGCCCTGCTCCTGCTCCCGGCTGGGCACCCAGCTGCTGGGACACAGGTGTGTCCTGATGCCACCGTCTACTCCTTTGAGAAGGGGAGGACAGAGTGCATCAGGGAGTTTGGTGTGGCTTACATGCGGCAAGGAGAAGGTGCAGCCCCAAACTGGCTTTCACTTCTAGAACCTTTTGCTATTGCGGGAGCAGCTGCTGGAGCTTTTCAACCGAGCTGCAAGAGTGAAAAGTGTGATGGCATGTCTATCTGAGAAGGAAGGTTCGGTGCCGCAGCCTGTTGTGCACAATTTATATGCTGATAAGAGAAGGGGGTGCTTTTGCAACGTTTTCCTTCCTGACACTTCTGTCTCTGTGAGCTTTAGCTGCTTGGACTCAGGGATACCGAAGGTATGTGAAAGTGACTGGGATGCGAGAATCATGTTGCACAGGGAACAGGGAAGGTCAGCAAATGTTTCCTGTCCTGGCACATCTCTCAGTCTGAACTGCAGCTGCAGATGCTTCACTTCCGCCAAGGACTCTGCCACCTTGAGAGAAGGATGCGCTCTATGGAGTTGAGAAAGAAAGTGCGTCTCACTAGCTTCTTTCCTCTACTTCATAGACAGCAAAGGGGCTATGAAAGGCAGCACTGGCTTTTTGTTCTAGGACTTCTTCTTTACAAGCAGCTGCTGGATGTTTGGAAGGGGGTTTGGGATATGCAAAAATGAGAGGCTAAGATGGTAAGAGGGTAAGATGGAAGTCATCTGGCAAAAGCAGAGCTCACAAAAGGGCCAGCTGAGAAAGCTCTTGCTGCCTACAACTTCTACTGCACCCCTCAAAGCAGCAGCACACACGCTGCTCTCGGCACTTTCCTTCTCAGCTCTACGCACCATCCTAAGCCTTGCCTCTCCCACACTCAGGATCCAAAGACAACGGCACCAGGGACTGCTCACACACTAAAGGCACCAGGACAAAAGGCTCACCAGCTTGGCCTTTGCATTCCCGCTGACAGCTCCACAGCTTGAACCCAGAGAACTGCCTGCTGCCAACAGCCTTTCCAATCACTCTGAGCACCTCATGACAAGGAGTGTGGGGAATGAATCTCCAGCAGCCTCCTGCCCCAGGCTGTCCCCCGGGAGCAGCCCTGCTCCAGGCCGTGACTGCCACCTGCACAGCCAAAGGACCCAGAGCCGGTGTTACACACCACGGCTGTGCCTGGCACAGAGACACCAGTGGCCACACAAGTGGCCATGGCACTGTCCACACACAGTCCCTGCTGCTGCTCCCCCAGCCGCTGGCACCAACTCCCAGCCACCCACTCCTAAAGCCACGGGGCCCACTGGGACACTGCGGGGGCTCGTGGAAGCCAGCGGCCATTGTGACACAGCGGGGCTGCACAGAGCCCACGGTGCTTTGTGACCCGTGGCTCCCAGGAGAGCCTTTGTGATGCTGGGGAACTACAAGGAAGCCTGCCTCCTCTGTGACACCACCACAGAAGCTCAGGGGAGCCCTGGAGACCGTGCTGATGCTATTGAACCTGATGCAACCCTGCCTCCTCTGTGACACCACAGAAGCTCTTGGAGCCCTGGAGACCGTGGTGATGCTATGGAACCTGATGCAACCCTGCCTCCTCTGTGACACCACAGAACCTCTGGGAGCCCTGGAGACCGTGCTGATGCTATGGAACCTGATGCAACCCTGCCTCCACTGTGACACCACAGAAGCTCAGGGAGCCCTGGAGACTGTGGTGATGCTATGGAACCTGATGCAACCCTGCCTCCACTGTGACACCACAGAACCTTTGGGAGCCCTGGAGACCGTGCTGATGCTATGGAACCTGATGCAACCCTGCCTCCACTGTGACACCACAGAAGCTCGGGGAGCTCTGCAGACCGTGGGGATGCTGGCGAAGCTGACGGAACCCTGGGCACCACAGTGACGCTATGGAACCTGGTGGAACCGAGGGGCCACAGTGACACTGTGGGGCCTTTTGGAAGCAACAGGACCCTGGTGGGAAGCCACGGGATGATTAATCCTGCACGAACCTGCTCCAGGTGGGCTCCTCTCTCCCGGCTTCCACAGGTGCTGCTAGGATCCCACTCCGGCACTGGCTTGGCACGGGCTCACGGCTTCCTTTGGCAATGGCTCTGCTCCAGGATGGCATGCTGCAGAGAATGCAGGTAGATTTTGTGCTCACTCCTGGCATGCAGCTGGACAATAAAGCCTGATCCAGCCCCCCCTCAGCATATGTCCGGCTCTGGCATTGGGGCGGGGCAACTTTGGGAGCAGCCCCAGCCCTGCTCCTGCTCCCGGCTGGGCACCCAGCTGCTGGGACACAGGTGTGTCCTGATGCCACCGTCTACTCCTTTGAGAAGGGGAGGACAGAGTGCATCAGGGAGTTTGGTGTGGCTTACATGCGGCAAGGAGAAGGTGCAGCCCCAAACTGGCTTTCACTTCTAGAACCTTTTGCTATTGCGGGAGCAGCTGCTGGAGCTTTTCAACCGAGCTGCAAGAGTGAAAAGTGTGATGGCATGTCTATCTGAGAAGGAAGGTTCGGTGCCGCAGCCTGTTGTGCACAATTTATATGCTGATAAGAGAAGGGGGTGCTTTTGCAACGTTTTCCTTCCTGACACTTCTGTCTCTGTGAGCTTTAGCTGCTTGGACTCAGGGATACCGAAGGTATGTGAAAGTGACTGGGATGCGAGAATCATGTTGCACAGGGAACAGGGAAGGTCAGCAAATGTTTCCTGTCCTGGCACATCTCTCAGTCTGAACTGCAGCTGCAGATGCTTCACTTCCGCCAAGGACTCTGCCACCTTGAGAGAAGGATGCGCTCTATGGAGTTGAGAAAGAAAGTGCGTCTCACTAGCTTCTTTCCTCTACTTCATAGACAGCAAAGGGGCTATGAAAGGCAGCACTGGCTTTTTGTTCTAGGACTTCTTCTTTACAAGCAGCTGCTGGATGTTTGGAAGGGGGTTTGGGATATGCAAAAATGAGAGGCTAAGATGGTAAGAGGGTAAGATGGAAGTCATCTGGCAAAAGCAGAGCTCACAAAAGGGCCAGCTGAGAAAGCTCTTGCTGCCTACAACTTCAACTGCACCCCTCAAAGCAGCAGCACACACGCTGCTCTCGGCACTTTCCTTCTCAGCTCTACGCACCATCCTAAGCCTTGCCTCTCCCACACTCAGGATCCAAAGACAACGGCACCAGGGACTGCTCACACACTAAAGGCACCAGGACAAAAGGCTCACCAGCTTGGCCTTTGCATTCCCGCTGACAGCTCCACAGCTTGAACCCAGAGAACTGCCTGCTGCCAACAGCCTTTCCAATCACTCTGAGCACCTCATGACAAGGAGTGTGGGGAATGAATCTCCAGCAGCCTCCTGCCCCAGGCTGTCCCCCGGGAGCAGCCCTGCTCCAGGCCGTGACTGCCACCTGCACAGCCAAAGGACCCAGAGCCGGTGTTACACACCACGGCTGTGCCTGGCACAGAGACACCAGTGGCCACACAAGTGGCCATGGCACTGTCCACACACAGTCCCTGCTGCTGCTCCCCCAGCCGCTGGCACCAACTCCCAGCCACCCACTCCTAAAGCCACGGGGCCCACTGGGACACTGCGGGGGCTCGTGGAAGCCAGCGGCCATTGTGACACAGCGGGGCTGCACAGAGCCCACGGTGCTTTGTGACCCGTGGCTCCCAGGAGAGCCTTTGTGATGCTGGGGAACTACAAGGAAGCCTGGCTCCTCTGTGACACCACCACAGAAGCTCAGGGGAGCCCTGGAGACCGTGCTGATGCTATTGAACCTGATGCAACCCTGCCTCCTCTGTGACACCACAGAAGCTCTTGGAGCCCTGGAGACCGTGGTGATGCTATGGAACCTGATGCAACCCTGCCTCCACTGTGACACCACAGAAGCTCAGGGAGCCCTGGAGACTGTGGTGATGCTATGGAACCTGATGCAACCCTGCCTCCACTGTGACACCACAGAACCTCTGGGAGCCCTGGAGACCGTGCTGATGCTATGGAACCTGATGCAACCCTGCCTCCACTGTGACACCACAGAAGCTCGGGGAGCTCTGCAGACCGTGTGGATGCTGGCGAAGCTGACGGAACCCTGGGCACCACAGTGACGCTATGGAACCTGGTGGAACCGAGGGGCCACAGTGACACTGTGGGGCCTTTTGGAAGCAACAGGACCCTGGTGGGAAGCCACGGGATGATTAATCCTGCACGAACCTGCTCCAGGTGGGCTCCTCTCTCCCGGCTTCCACAGGTGCTGCTAGGATCCCACTCCGGCACTGGCTTGGCACGGGCTCACGGCTTCCTTTGGCAATGGCTCTGCTCCAGGATGGCATGCTGCAGAGAATGCAGGTAGATTTTGTGCTCACTCCTGGCATGCAGCTGGACAATAAAGCCTGATCCAGCCCCCCCTCAGCATATGTCCGGCTCTGGCATTGGGGCGGGGCAACTTTGGGAGCAGCCCCAGCCCTGCTCCTGCTCCCGGCTGGGCACCCAGCTGCTGGGACACAGGTGTGTCCTGATGCCACCGTCTACTCCTTTGAGAAGGGGAGGACAGAGTGCATCAGGGAGTTTGGTGTGGCTTACATGCGGCAAGGAGAAGGTGCAGCCCCAAACTGGCTTTCACTTCTAGAACCTTTTGCTATTGCGGGAGCAGCTGCTGGAGCTTTTCAACCGAGCTGCAAGAGTGAAAAGTGTGATGGCATGTCTATCTGAGAAGGAAGGTTCGGTGCCGCAGCCTGTTGTGCACAATTTATATGCTGATAAGAGAAGGGGGTGCTTTTGGAACGTTTTCCTTCCTGACACTTCTGTCTCTGTGAGCTTTAGCTGCTTGGACTCAGGGATACCGAAGGTATGTGAAAGTGACTGGGATGCGAGAATCATGTTGCACAGGGAACAGGGAAGGTCAGCAAATGTTTCCTGTCCTGGCACATCTCTCAGTCTGAACTGCAGCTGCAGATGCTTCACTTCCGCCAAGGACTCTGCCACCTTGAGAGAAGGATGCGCTCTATGGAGTTGAGAAAGAAAGTGCGTCTCACTAGCTTCTTTCCTCTACTTCATAGACAGCAAAGGGGCTATGAAAGGCAGCACTGGCTTTTTGTTCTAGGACTTCTTCTTTACAAGCAGCTGCTGGATGTTTGGAAGGGGGTTTGGGATATGCAAAAATGAGAGGCTAAGATGGTAAGAGGGTAAGATGGAAGTCATCTGGCAAAAGCAGAGCTCACAAAAGGGCCAGCTGAGAAAGCTCTTGCTGCCTACAACTTCAACTGCACCCCTCAAAGCAGCAGCACACACGCTGCTCTCGGCACTTTCCTTCTCAGCTCTACGCACCATCCTAAGCCTTGCCTCTCCCACACTCAGGATCCAAAGACAACGGCACCAGGGACTGCTCACACACTAAAGGCACCAGGACAAAAGGCTCACCAGCTTGGCCTTTGCATTCCCGCTGACAGCTCCACAGCTTGAACCCAGAGAACTGCCTGCTGCCAACAGCCTTTCCAATCACTCTGAGCACCTCATGACAAGGAGTGTGGGGAATGAATCTCCAGCAGCCTCCTGCCCCAGGCTGTCCCCCGGGAGCAGCCCTGCTCCAGGCCGTGACTGCCACCTGCACAGCCAAAGGACCCAGAGCCGGTGTTACACACCACGGCTGTGCCTGGCACAGAGACACCAGTGGCCACACAAGTGGCCATGGCACTGTCCACACACAGTCCCTGCTGCTGCTCCCCCAGCCGCTGGCACCAACTCCCAGCCACCCACTCCTAAAGCCACGGGGCCCACTGGGACACTGCGGGGGCTCGTGGAAGCCAGCGGCCATTGTGACACAGCGGGGCTGCACAGAGCCCACGGTGCTTTGTGACCCGTGGCTCCCAGGAGAGCCTTTGTGATGCTGGGGAACTACAAGGAAGCCTGGCTCCTCTGTGACACCACCACAGAAGCTCAGGGGAGCCCTGGAGACCGTGCTGATGCTATTGAACCTGATGCAACCCTGCCTCCTCTGTGACACCACAGAAGCTCTTGGAGCCCTGGAGACCGTGGTGATGCTATGGAACCTGATGCAACCCTGCCTCCTCTGTGACACCACAGAACCTCTGGGAGCCCTGGAGACCGTGCTGATGCTATGGAACCTGATGCAACCCTGCCTCCACTGTGACACCACAGAAGCTCAGGGAGCCCTGGAGACTGTGGTGATGCTATGGAACCTGATGCAACCCTGCCTCCACTGTGACACCACAGAACCTCTGGGAGCCCTGGAGACCGTGCTGATGCTATGGAACCTGATGCAACCCTGCCTCCACTGTGACACCACAGAAGCTCGGGGACCTCTGCAGACCGTGGGGATGCTGGCGAAGCTGACGGAACCCTGGGCACCACAGTGACGCTATGGAACCTGGTGGAACCGAGGGGCCACAGTGACACTGTGGGGCCTTTTGGAAGCAACAGGACCCTGGTGGGAAGCCACGGGATGATTAATCCTGCACGAACCTGCTCCAGGTGGGCTCCTCTCTCCCGGCTTCCACAGGTGCTGCTAGGATCCCACTCCGGCACTGGCTTGGCACGGGCTCACGGCTTCCTTTGGCAATGGCTCTGCTCCAGGATGGCATGCTGCAGAGAATGCAGGTAGATTTTGTGCTCACTCCTGGCATGCAGCTGGACAATAAAGCCTGATCCAGCCCCCCCTCAGCATATGTCCGGCTCTGGCATTGGGGCGGGGCAACTTTGGGAGCAGCCCCAGCCCTGCTCCTGCTCCCGGCTGGGCACCCAGCTGCTGGGACACAGGTGTGTCCTGATGCCACCGTCTACTCCTTTGAGAAGGGGAGGACAGAGTGCATCAGGGAGTTTGGTGTGGCTTACATGCGGCAAGGAGAAGGTGCAGCCCCAAACTGGCTTTCACTTCTAGAACCTTTTGCTATTGCGGGAGCAGCTGCTGGAGCTTTTCAACCGAGCTGCAAGAGTGAAAAGTGTGATGGCATGTCTATCTGAGAAGGAAGGTTCGGTGCCGCAGCCTGTTGTGCACAATTTATATGCTGATAAGAGAAGGGGGTGCTTTTGCAACGTTTTCCTTCCTGACACTTCTGTCTCTGTGAGCTTTAGCTGCTTGGACTCAGGGATACCGAAGGTATGTGAAAGTGACTGGGATGCGAGAATCATGTTGCACAGGGAACAGGGAAGGTCAGCAAATGTTTCCTGTCCTGGCACATCTCTCAGTCTGAACTGCAGCTGCAGATGCTTCACTTCCGCCAAGGACTCTGCCACCTTGAGAGAAGGATGCGCTCTATGGAGTTGAGAAAGAAAGTGCGTCTCACTAGCTTCTTTCCTCTACTTCATAGACAGCAAAGGGGCTATGAAAGGCAGCACTGGCTTTTTGTTCTAGGACTTCTTCTTTACAAGCAGCTGCTGGATGTTTGGAAGGGGGTTTGGGATATGCAAAAATGAGAGGCTAAGATGGTAAGAGGGTAAGATGGAAGTCATCTGGCAAAAGCAGAGCTCACAAAAGGGCCAGCTGAGAAAGCTCTTGCTGCCTACAACTTCAACTGCACCCCTCAAAGCAGCAGCACACACGCTGCTCTCGGCACTTTCCTTCTCAGCTCTACGCACCATCCTAAGCCTTGCCTCTCCCACACTCAGGATCCAAAGACAACGGCACCAGGGACTGCTCACACACTAAAGGCACCAGGACAAAAGGCTCACCAGCTTGGCCTTTGCATTCCCGCTGACAGCTCCACAGCTTGAACCCAGAGAACTGCCTGCTGCCAACAGCCTTTCCAATCACTCTGAGCACCTCATGACAAGGAGTGTGGGGAATGAATCTCCAGCAGCCTCCTGCCCCAGGCTGTCCCCCGGGAGCAGCCCTGCTCCAGGCCGTGACTGCCACCTGCACAGCCAAAGGACCCAGAGCCGGTGTTACACACCACGGCTGTGCCTGGCACAGAGACACCAGTGGCCACACAAGTGGCCATGGCACTGTCCACACACAGTCCCTGCTGCTGCTCCCCCAGCCGCTGGCACCAACTCCCAGCCACCCACTCCTAAAGCCACGGGGCCCACTGGGACACTGCGGGGGCTCGTGGAAGCCAGCGGCCATTGTGACACAGCGGGGCTGCACAGAGCCCACGGTGCTTTGTGACCCGTGGCTCCCAGGAGAGCCTTTGTGATGCTGGGGAACTACAAGGAAGCCTGGCTCCTCTGTGACACCACCACAGAAGCTCAGGGGAGCCCTGGAGACCGTGCTGATGCTATTGAACCTGATGCAACCCTGCCTCCTCTGTGACACCACAGAAGCTCTTGGAGCCCTGGAGACCGTGCTGATGCTATGGAACCTGATGCAACCCTGCCTCCTCTGTGACACCACAGAACCTCTGGGAGCCCTGGAGACCGTGCTGATGCTATGGAACCTGATGCAACCCTGCCTCCACTGTGACACCACAGAAGCTCAGGGAGCCCTGGAGACTGTGGTGATGCTATGGAACCTGATGCAACCCTGCCTCCACTGTGACACCACAGAACCTCTGGGAGCCCTGGAGACCGTGCTGATGCTATGGAACCTGATGCAACCCTGCCTCCACTGTGACACCACAGAAGCTCGGGGAGCTCTGCAGACCGTGGGGATGCTGGCGAAGCTGACGGAACCCTGGGCACCACAGTGACGCTATGGAACCTGGTGGAACCGAGGGGCCACAGTGACACTGTGGGGCCTTTTGGAAGCAACAGGACCCTGGTGGGAAGCCACGGGATGATTAATCCTGCACGAACCTGCTCCAGGTGGGCTCCTCTCTCCCGGCTTCCACAGGTGCTGCTAGGATCCCACTCCGGCACTGGCTTGGCACGGGCTCACGGCTTCCTTTGGCAATGGCTCTGCTCCAGGATGGCATGCTGCAGAGAATGCAGGTAGATTTTGTGCTCACTCCTGGCATGCAGCTGGACAATAAAGCCTGATCCAGCCCCCCCTCAGCATATGTCCGGCTCTGGCATTGGGGCGGGGCAACTTTGGGAGCAGCCCCAGCCCTGCTCCTGCTCCCGGCTGGGCACCCAGCTGCTGGGACACAGGTGTGTCCTGATGCCACCGTCTACTCCTTTGAGAAGGGGAGGACAGAGTGCATCAGGGAGTTTGGTGTGGCTTACATGCGGCAAGGAGAAGGTGCAGCCCCAAACTGGCTTTCACTTCTAGAACCTTTTGCTATTGCGGGAGCAGCTGCTGGAGCTTTTCAACCGAGCTGCAAGAGTGAAAAGTGTGATGGCATGTCTATCTGAGAAGGAAGGTTCGGTGCCGCAGCCTGTTGTGCACAATTTATATGCTGATAAGAGAAGGGGGTGCTTTTGCAACGTTTTCCTTCCTGACACTTCTGTCTCTGTGAGCTTTAGCTGCTTGGACTCAGGGGTACCGAAGGTATGTGAAAGTGACTGGGATGCGAGAATCATGTTGCACAGGGAACAGGGAAGGTCAGCAAATGTTTCCTGTCCTGGCACATCTCTCAGTCTGAACTGCAGCTGCAGATGCTTCACTTCCGCCAAGGACTCTGCCACCTTGAGAGAAGGATGCGCTCTATGGAGTTGAGAAAGAAAGTGCGTCTCACTAGCTTCTTTCCTCTACTTCATAGACAGCAAAGGGGCTATGAAAGGCAGCACTGGCTTTTTGTTCTAGGACTTCTTCTTTACAAGCAGCTGCTGGATGTTTGGAAGGGGGTTTGGGATATGCAAAAATGAGAGGCTAAGATGGTAAGAGGGTAAGATGGAAGTCATCTGGCAAAAGCAGAGCTCACAAAAGGGCCAGCTGAGAAAGCTCTTGCTGCCTACAACTTCAACTGCACCCCTCAAAGCAGCAGCACACACGCTGCTCTCGGCACTTTCCTTCTCAGCTCTACGCACCATCCTAAGCCTTGCCTCTCCCACACTCAGGATCCAAAGACAACGGCACCAGGGACTGCTCACACACTAAAGGCACCAGGACAAAAGGCTCACCAGCTTGGCCTTTGCATTCCCGCTGACAGCTCCACAGCTTGAACCCAGAGAACTGCCTGCTGCCAACAGCCTTTCCAATCACTCTGAGCACCTCATGACAAGGAGTGTGGGGAATGAATCTCCAGCAGCCTCCTGCCCCAGGCTGTCCCCCGGGAGCAGCCCTGCTCCAGGCCGTGACTGCCACCTGCACAGCCAAAGGACCCAGAGCCGGTGTTACACACCACGGCTGTGCCTGGCACAGAGACACCAGTGGCCACACAAGTGGCCATGGCACTGTCCACACACAGTCCCTGCTGCTGCTCCCCCAGCCGCTGGCACCAACTCCCAGCCACCCACTCCTAAAGCCACGGGGCCCACTGGGACACTGCGGGGGCTCGTGGAAGCCAGCGGCCATTGTGACACAGCGGGGCTGCACAGAGCCCACGGTGCTTTGTGACCCGTGGCTCCCAGGAGAGCCTTTGTGATGCTGGGGAACTACAAGGAAGCCTGCCTCCTCTGTGACACCACCACAGAAGCTCAGGGGAGCCCTGGAGACCGTGCTGATGCTATTGAACCTGATGCAACCCTGCCTCCTCTGTGACACCACAGAAGCTCTTGGAGCCCTGGAGACCGTGGTGATGCTATGGAACCTGATGCAACCCTGCCTCCTCTGTGACACCACAGAACCTCTGGGAGCCCTGGAGACCGTGCTGATGCTATGGAACCTGATGCAACCCTGCCTCCACTGTGACACCACAGAAGCTCAGGGAGCCCTGGAGACTGTGGTGATGCTATGGAACCTGATGCAACCCTGCCTCCACTGTGACACCACAGAACCTTTGGGAGCCCTGGAGACCGTGCTGATGCTATGGAACCTGATGCAACCCTGCCTCCACTGTGACACCACAGAAGCTCGGGGAGCTCTGCAGACCGTGGGGATGCTGGCGAAGCTGACGGAACCCTGGGCACCACAGTGACGCTATGGAACCTGGTGGAACCGAGGGGCCACAGTGACACTGTGGGGCCTTTTGGAAGCAACAGGACCCTGGTGGGAAGCCACGGGATGATTAATCCTGCACGAACCTGCTCCAGGTGGGCTCCTCTCTCCCGGCTTCCACAGGTGCTGCTAGGATCCCACTCCGGCACTGGCTTGGCACGGGCTCACGGCTTCCTTTGGCAATGGCTCTGCTCCAGGATGGCATGCTGCAGAGAATGCAGGTAGATTTTGTGCTCACTCCTGGCATGCAGCTGGACAATAAAGCCTGATCCAGCCCCCCCTCAGCATATGTCCGGCTCTGGCATTGGGGCGGGGCAACTTTGGGAGCAGCCCCAGCCCTGCTCCTGCTCCCGGCTGGGCACCCAGCTGCTGGGACACAGGTGTGTCCTGATGCCACCGTCTACTCCTTTGAGAAGGGGAGGACAGAGTGCATCAGGGAGTTTGGTGTGGCTTACATGCGGCAAGGAGAAGGTGCAGCCCCAAACTGGCTTTCACTTCTAGAACCTTTTGCTATTGCGGGAGCAGCTGCTGGAGCTTTTCAACCGAGCTGCAAGAGTGAAAAGTGTGATGGCATGTCTATCTGAGAAGGAAGGTTCGGTGCCGCAGCCTGTTGTGCACAATTTATATGCTGATAAGAGAAGGGGGTGCTTTTGCAACGTTTTCCTTCCTGACACTTCTGTCTCTGTGAGCTTTAGCTGCTTGGACTCAGGGATACCGAAGGTATGTGAAAGTGACTGGGATGCGAGAATCATGTTGCACAGGGAACAGGGAAGGTCAGCAAATGTTTCCTGTCCTGGCACATCTCTCAGTCTGAACTGCAGCTGCAGATGCTTCACTTCCGCCAAGGACTCTGCCACCTTGAGAGAAGGATGCGCTCTATGGAGTTGAGAAAGAAAGTGCGTCTCACTAGCTTCTTTCCTCTACTTCATAGACAGCAAAGGGGCTATGAAAGGCAGCACTGGCTTTTTGTTCTAGGACTTCTTCTTTACAAGCAGCTGCTGGATGTTTGGAAGGGGGTTTGGGATATGCAAAAATGAGAGGCTAAGATGGTAAGAGGGTAAGATGGAAGTCATCTGGCAAAAGCAGAGCTCACAAAAGGGCCAGCTGAGAAAGCTCTTGCTGCCTACAACTTCAACTGCACCCCTCAAAGCAGCAGCACACACGCTGCTCTCGGCACTTTCCTTCTCAGCTCTACGCACCATCCTAAGCCTTGCCTCTCCCACACTCAGGATCCAAAGACAACGGCACCAGGGACTGCTCACACACTAAAGGCACCAGGACAAAAGGCTCACCAGCTTGGCCTTTGCATTCCCGCTGACAGCTCCACAGCTTGAACCCAGAGAACTGCCTGCTGCCAACAGCCTTTCCAATCACTCTGAGCACCTCATGACAAGGAGTGTGGGGAATGAATCTCCAGCAGCCTCCTGCCCCAGGCTGTCCCCCGGGAGCAGCCCTGCTCCAGGCTGTGACTGCCACCTGCACAGCCAAAGGACCCAGAGCCGGTGTTACACACCACGGCTGTGCCTGGCACAGAGACACCAGTGGCCACACAAGTGGCCATGGCACTGTCCACACACAGTCCCTGCTGCTGCTCCCCCAGCCGCTGGCACCAACTCCCAGCCACCCACTCCTAAAGCCACGGGGCCCACTGGGACACTGCGGGGGCTCGTGGAAGCCAGCGGCCATTGTGACACAGTGGGGCTGCACAGAGCCCACGGTGCTTTGTGACCCGTGGCTCCCAGGAGAGCCTTTGTGATGCTGGGGAACTACAAGGAAGCCTGGCTCCTCTGTGACACCACCACAGAAGCTCAGGGGAGCCCTGGAGACCGTGCTGATGCTATTGAACCTGATGCAACCCTGCCTCCTCTGTGACACCACAGAAGCTCTTGGAGCCCTGGAGACCGTGGTGATGCTATGGAACCTGATGCAACCCTGCCTCCTCTGTGACACCACAGAACCTCTGGGAGCCCTGGAGACCGTGCTGATGCTATGGAACCTGATGCAACCCTGCCTCCACTGTGACACCACAGAAGCTCAGGGAGCCCTGGAGACTGTGGTGATGCTATGGAACCTGATGCAACCCTGCCTCCACTGTGACACCACAGAACCTCTGGGAGCCCTGGAGACCGTGCTGATGCTATGGAACCTGATGCAACCCTGCCTCCACTGTGACACCACAGAAGCTCGGGGAGCTCTGCAGACCGTGGGGATGCTGGCGAAGCTGACGGAACCCTGGGCACCACAGTGACGCTATGGAACCTGGTGGAACCGAGGGGCCACAGTGACACTGTGGGGCCTTTTGGAAGCAACAGGACCCTGGTGGGAAGCCACGGGATGATTAATCCTGCACGAACCTGCTCCAGGTGGGCTCCTCTCTCCCGGCTTCCACAGGTGCTGCTAGGATCCCACTCCGGCACTGGCTTGGCACGGGCTCACGGCTTCCTTTGGCAATGGCTCTGCTCCAGGATGGCATGCTGCAGAGAATGCAGGTAGATTTTGTGCTCACTCCTGGCATGCAGCTGGACAATAAAGCCTGATCCAGCCCCCCCTCAGCATATGTCCGGCTCTGGCATTGGGGCGGGGCAACTTTGGGAGCAGCCCCAGCCCTGCTCCTGCTCCCGGCTGGGCACCCAGCTGCTGGGACACAGGTGTGTCCTGATGCCACCGTCTACTCCTTTGAGAAGGGGAGGACAGAGTGCATCAGGGAGTTTGGTGTGGCTTACATGCGGCAAGGAGAAGGTGCAGCCCCAAACTGGCTTTCACTTCTAGAACCTTTTGCTATTGCGGGAGCAGCTGCTGGAGCTTTTCAACCGAGCTGCAAGAGTGAAAAGTGTGATGGCATGTCTATCTGAGAAGGAAGGTTCGGTGCCGCAGCCTGTTGTGCACAATTTATATGCTGATAAGAGAAGGGGGTGCTTTTGGAACGTTTTCCTTCCTGACACTTCTGTCTCTGTGAGCTTTAGCTGCTTGGACTCAGGGATACCGAAGGTATGTGAAAGTGACTGGGATGCGAGAATCATGTTGCACAGGGAACAGGGAAGGTCAGCAAATGTTTCCTGTCCTGGCACATCTCTCAGTCTGAACTGCAGCTGCAGATGCTTCACTTCCGCCAAGGACTCTGCCACCTTGAGAGAAGGATGCGCTCTATGGAGTTGAGAAAGAAAGTGCGTCTCACTAGCTTCTTTCCTCTACTTCATAGACAGCAAAGGGGCTATGAAAGGCAGCACTGGCTTTTTGTTCTAGGACTTCTTCTTTACAAGCAGCTGCTGGATGTTTGGAAGGGGGTTTGGGATATGCAAAAATGAGAGGCTAAGATGGTAAGAGGGTAAGATGGAAGTCATCTGGCAAAAGCAGAGCTCACAAAAGGGCCAGCTGAGAAAGCTCTTGCTGCCTACAACTTCAACTGCACCCCTCAAAGCAGCAGCACACACGCTGCTCTCGGCACTTTCCTTCTCAGCTCTACGCACCATCCTAAGCCTTGCCTCTCCCACACTCAGGATCCAAAGACAACGGCACCAGGGACTGCTCACACACTAAAGGCACCAGGACAAAAGGCTCACCAGCTTGGCCTTTGCATTCCCGCTGACAGCTCCACAGCTTGAACCCAGAGAACTGCCTGCTGCCAACAGCCTTTCCAATCACTCTGAGCACCTCATGACAAGGAGTGTGGGGAATGAATCTCCAGCAGCCTCCTGCCCCAGGCTGTCCCCCGGGAGCAGCCCTGCTCCAGGCCGTGACTGCCACCTGCACAGCCAAAGGACCCAGAGCCGGTGTTACACACCACGGCTGTGCCTGGCACAGAGACACCAGTGGCCACACAAGTGGCCATGGCACTGTCCACACACAGTCCCTGCTGCTGCTCCCCCAGCCGCTGGCACCAACTCCCAGCCACCCACTCCTAAAGCCACGGGGCCCACTGGGACACTGCGGGGGCTCGTGGAAGCCAGCGGCCATTGTGACACAGCGGGGCTGCACAGAGCCCACGGTGCTTTGTGACCCGTGGCTCCCAGGAGAGCCTTTGTGATGCTGGGGAACTACAAGGAAGCCTGGCTCCTCTGTGACACCACCACAGAAGCTCAGGGGAGCCCTGGAGACCGTGCTGATGCTATTGAACCTGATGCAACCCTGCCTCCTCTGTGACACCACAGAAGCTCTTGGAGCCCTGGAGACCGTGGTGATGCTATGGAACCTGATGCAACCCTGCCTCCTCTGTGACACCACAGAACCTCTGGGAGCCCTGGAGACCGTGCTGATGCTATGGAACCTGATGCAACCCTGCCTCCACTGTGACACCACAGAAGCTCAGGGAGCCCTGGAGACTGTGGTGATGCTATGGAACCTGATGCAACCCTGCCTCCACTGTGACACCACAGAACCTCTGGGAGCCCTGGAGACCGTGCTGATGCTATGGAACCTGATGCAACCCTGCCTCCACTGTGACACCACAGAAGCTCGGGGAGCTCTGCAGACCGTGGGGATGCTGGCGAAGCTGACGGAACCCTGGGCACCACAGTGACGCTATGGAACCTGGTGGAACCGAGGGGCCACAGTGACACTGTGGGGCCTTTTGGAAGCAACAGGACCCTGGTGGGAAGCCACGGGATGATTAATCCTGCACGAACCTGCTCCAGGTGGGCTCCTCTCTCCCGGCTTCCACAGGTGCTGCTAGGATCCCACTCCGGCACTGGCTTGGCACGGGCTCACGGCTTCCTTTGGCAATGGCTCTGCTCCAGGATGGCATGCTGCAGAGAATGCAGGTAGATTTTGTGCTCACTCCTGGCATGCAGCTGGACAATAAAGCCTGATCCAGCCCCCCCTCAGCATATGTCCGGCTCTGGCATTGGGGCGGGGCAACTTTGGGAGCAGCCCCAGCCCTGCTCCTGCTCCCGGCTGGGCACCCAGCTGCTGGGACACAGGTGTGTCCTGATGCCACCGTCTACTCCTTTGAGAAGGGGAGGACAGAGTGCATCAGGGAGTTTGGTGTGGCTTACATGCGGCAAGGAGAAGGTGCAGCCCCAAACTGGCTTTCACTTCTAGAACCTTTTGCTATTGCGGGAGCAGCTGCTGGAGCTTTTCAACCGAGCTGCAAGAGTGAAAAGTGTGATGGCATGTCTATCTGAGAAGGAAGGTTCGGTGCCGCAGCCTGTTGTGCACAATTTATATGCTGATAAGAGAAGGGGGTGCTTTTGGAACGTTTTCCTTCCTGACACTTCTGTCTCTGTGAGCTTTAGCTGCTTGGACTCAGGGATACCGAAGGTATGTGAAAGTGACTGGGATGCGAGAATCATGTTGCACAGGGAACAGGGAAGGTCAGCAAATGTTTCCTGTCCTGGCACATCTCTCAGTCTGAACTGCAGCTGCAGATGCTTCACTTCCGCCAAGGACTCTGCCACCTTGAGAGAAGGATGCGCTCTATGGAGTTGAGAAAGAAAGTGCGTCTCACTAGCTTCTTTCCTCTACTTCATAGACAGCAAAGGGGCTATGAAAGGCAGCACTGGCTTTTTGTTCTAGGACTTCTTCTTTACAAGCAGCTGCTGGATGTTTGGAAGGGGGTTTGGGATATGCAAAAATGAGAGGCTAAGATGGTAAGAGGGTAAGATGGAAGTCATCTGGCAAAAGCAGAGCTCACAAAAGGGCCAGCTGAGAAAGCTCTTGCTGCCTACAACTTCAACTGCACCCCTCAAAGCAGCAGCACACACGCTGCTCTCGGCACTTTCCTTCTCAGCTCTACGCACCATCCTAAGCCTTGCCTCTCCCACACTCAGGATCCAAAGACAACGGCACCAGGGACTGCTCACACACTAAAGGCACCAGGACAAAAGGCTCACCAGCTTGGCCTTTGCATTCCCGCTGACAGCTCCACAGCTTGAACCCAGAGAACTGCCTGCTGCCAACAGCCTTTCCAATCACTCTGAGCACCTCATGACAAGGAGTGTGGGGAATGAATCTCCAGCAGCCTCCTGCCCCAGGCTGTCCCCCGGGAGCAGCCCTGCTCCAGGCCGTGACTGCCACCTGCACAGCCAAAGGACCCAGAGCCGGTGTTACACACCACGGCTGTGCCTGGCACAGAGACACCAGTGGCCACACAAGTGGCCATGGCACTGTCCACACACAGTCCCTGCTGCTGCTCCCCCAGCCGCTGGCACCAACTCCCAGCCACCCACTCCTAAAGCCACGGGGCCCACTGGGACACTGCGGGGGCTCGTGGAAGCCAGCGGCCATTGTGACACAGCGGGGCTGCACAGAGCCCACGGTGCTTTGTGACCCGTGGCTCCCAGGAGAGCCTTTGTGATGCTGGGGAACTACAAGGAAGCCTGGCTCCTCTGTGACACCACCACAGAAGCTCAGGGGAGCCCTGGAGACCGTGCTGATGCTATTGAACCTGATGCAACCCTGCCTCCTCTGTGACACCACAGAAGCTCTTGGAGCCCTGGAGACCGTGGTGATGCTATGGAACCTGATGCAACCCTGCCTCCTCTGTGACACCACAGAACCTCTGGGAGCCCTGGAGACCGTGCTGATGCTATGGAACCTGATGCAACCCTGCCTCCACTGTGACACCACAGAAGCTCAGGGAGCCCTGGAGACTGTGGTGATGCTATGGAACCTGATGCAACCCTGCCTCCACTGTGACACCACAGAACCTCTGGGAGCCCTGGAGACCGTGCTGATGCTATGGAACCTGATGCAACCCTGCCTCCACTGTGACACCACAGAAGCTCGGGGAGCTCTGCAGACCGTGGGGATGCTGGCGAAGCTGACGGAACCCTGGGCACCACAGTGACGCTATGGAACCTGGTGGAACCGAGGGGCCACAGTGACACTGTGGGGCCTTTTGGAAGCAACAGGACCCTGGTGGGAAGCCACGGGATGATTAATCCTGCACGAACCTGCTCCAGGTGGGCTCCTCTCTCCCGGCTTCCACAGGTGCTGCTAGGATCCCACTCCGGCACTGGCTTGGCACGGGCTCACGGCTTCCTTTGGCAATGGCTCTGCTCCAGGATGGCATGCTGCAGAGAATGCAGGTAGATTTTGTGCTCACTCCTGGCATGCAGCTGGACAATAAAGCCTGATCCAGCCCCCCCTCAGCATATGTCCGGCTCTGGCATTGGGGCGGGGCAACTTTGGGAGCAGCCCCAGCCCTGCTCCTGCTCCCGGCTGGGCACCCAGCTGCTGGGACACAGGTGTGTCCTGATGCCACCGTCTACTCCTTTGAGAAGGGGAGGACAGAGTGCATCAGGGAGTTTGGTGTGGCTTACATGCGGCAAGGAGAAGGTGCAGCCCCAAACTGGCTTTCACTTCTAGAACCTTTTGCTATTGCGGGAGCAGCTGCTGGAGCTTTTCAACCGAGCTGCAAGAGTGAAAAGTGTGATGGCATGTCTATCTGAGAAGGAAGGTTCGGTGCCGCAGCCTGTTGTGCACAATTTATATGCTGATAAGAGAAGGGGGTGCTTTTGGAACGTTTTCCTTCCTGACACTTCTGTCTCTGTGAGCTTTAGCTGCTTGGACTCAGGGATACCGAAGGTATGTGAAAGTGACTGGGATGCGAGAATCATGTTGCACAGGGAACAGGGAAGGTCAGCAAATGTTTCCTGTCCTGGCACATCTCTCAGTCTGAACTGCAGCTGCAGATGCTTCACTTCCGCCAAGGACTCTGCCACCTTGAGAGAAGGATGCGCTCTATGGAGTTGAGAAAGAAAGTGCATCTCACTAGCTTCTTTCCTCTACTTCATAGACAGCAAAGGGGCTATGAAAGGCAGCACTGGCTTTTTGTTCTAGGACTTCTTCTTTACAAGCAGCTGCTGGATGTTTGGAAGGGGGTTTGGGATATGCAAAAATGAGAGGCTAAGATGGTAAGAGGGTAAGATGGAAGTCATCTGGCAAAAGCAGAGCTCACAAAAGGGCCAGCTGAGAAAGCTCTTGCTGCCTACAACTTCAACTGCACCCCTCAAAGCAGCAGCACACACGCTGCTCTCGGCACTTTCCTTCTCAGCTCTACGCACCATCCTAAGCCTTGCCTCTCCCACACTCAGGATCCAAAGACAACGGCACCAGGGACTGCTCACACACTAAAGGCACCAGGACAAAAGGCTCACCAGCTTGGCCTTTGCATTCCCGCTGACAGCTCCACAGCTTGAACCCAGAGAACTGCCTGCTGCCAACAGCCTTTCCAATCACTCTGAGCACCTCATGACAAGGAGTGTGGGGAATGAATCTCCAGCAGCCTCCTGCCCCAGGCTGTCCCCCGGGAGCAGCCCTGCTCCAGGCCGTGACTGCCACCTGCACAGCCAAAGGACCCAGAGCCGGTGTTACACACCACGGCTGTGCCTGGCACAGAGACACCAGTGGCCACACAAGTGGCCATGGCACTGTCCACACACAGTCCCTGCTGCTGCTCCCCCAGCCGCTGGCACCAACTCCCAGCCACCCACTCCTAAAGCCACGGGGCCCACTGGGACACTGCGGGGGCTCGTGGAAGCCAGCGGCCATTGTGACACAGCGGGGCTGCACAGAGCCCACGGTGCTTTGTGACCCGTGGCTCCCAGGAGAGCCTTTGTGATGCTGGGGAACTACAAGGAAGCCTGCCTCCTCTGTGACACCACCACAGAAGCTCAGGGGAGCCCTGGAGACCGTGCTGATGCTATTGAACCTGATGCAACCCTGCCTCCTCTGTGACACCACAGAAGCTCTTGGAGCCCTGGAGACCGTGGTGATGCTATGGAACCTGATGCAACCCTGCCTCCTCTGTGACACCACAGAACCTCTGGGAGCCCTGGAGACCGTGCTGATGCTATGGAACCTGATGCAACCCTGCCTCCACTGTGACACCACAGAAGCTCAGGGAGCCCTGGAGACTGTGGTGATGCTATGGAACCTGATGCAACCCTGCCTCCACTGTGACACCACAGAACCTCTGGGAGCCCTGGAGACCGTGCTGATGCTATGGAACCTGATGCAACCCTGCCTCCACTGTGACACCACAGAAGCTCGGGGAGCTCTGCAGACCGTGGGGATGCTGGCGAAGCTGACGGAACCCTGGGCACCACAGTGACGCTATGGAACCTGGTGGAACCGAGGGGCCACAGTGACACTGTGGGGCCTTTTGGAAGCAACAGGACCCTGGTGGGAAGCCACGGGATGATTAATCCTGCACGAACCTGCTCCAGGTGGGCTCCTCTCTCCCGGCTTCCACAGGTGCTGCTAGGATCCCACTCCGGCACTGGCTTGGCACGGGCTCACGGCTTCCTTTGGCAATGGCTCTGCTCCAGGATGGCATGCTGCAGAGAATGCAGGTAGATTTTGTGCTCACTCCTGGCATGCAGCTGGACAATAAAGCCTGATCCAGCCCCCCCTCAGCATATGTCCGGCTCTGGCATTGGGGCGGGGCAACTTTGGGAGCAGCCCCAGCCCTGCTCCTGCTCCCGGCTGGGCACCCAGCTGCTGGGACACAGGTGTGTCCTGATGCCACCGTCTACTCCTTTGAGAAGGGGAGGACAGAGTGCATCAGGGAGTTTGGTGTGGCTTACATGCGGCAAGGAGAAGGTGCAGCCCCAAACTGGCTTTCACTTCTAGAACCTTTTGCTATTGCGGGAGCAGCTGCTGGAGCTTTTCAACCGAGCTGCAAGAGTGAAAAGTGTGATGGCATGTCTATCTGAGAAGGAAGGTTCGGTGCCGCAGCCTGTTGTGCACAATTTATATGCTGATAAGAGAAGGGGGTGCTTTTGGAACGTTTTCCTTCCTGACACTTCTGTCTCTGTGAGCTTTAGCTGCTTGGACTCAGGGATACCGAAGGTATGTGAAAGTGACTGGGATGCGAGAATCATGTTGCACAGGGAACAGGGAAGGTCAGCAAATGTTTCCTGTCCTGGCACATCTCTCAGTCTGAACTGCAGCTGCAGATGCTTCACTTCCGCCAAGGACTCTGCCACCTTGAGAGAAGGATGCGCTCTATGGAGTTGAGAAAGAAAGTGCGTCTCACTAGCTTCTTTCCTCTACTTCATAGACAGCAAAGGGGCTATGAAAGGCAGCACTGGCTTTTTGTTCTAGGACTTCTTCTTTACAAGCAGCTGCTGGATGTTTGGAAGGGGGTTTGGGATATGCAAAAATGAGAGGCTAAGATGGTAAGAAGGTAAGATGGAAGTCATCTGGCAAAAGCAGAGCTCACAAAAGGGCCAGCTGAGAAAGCTCTTGCTGCCTACAACTTCAACTGCACCCCTCAAAGCAGCAGCACACACGCTGCTCTCGGCACTTTCCTTCTCAGCTCTACGCACCATCCTAAGCCTTGCCTCTCCCACACTCAGGATCCAAAGACAACGGCACCAGGGACTGCTCACACACTAAAGGCACCAGGACAAAAGGCTCACCAGCTTGGCCTTTGCATTCCCGCTGACAGCTCCACAGCTTGAACCCAGAGAACTGCCTGCTGCCAACAGCCTTTCCAATCACTCTGAGCACCTCATGACAAGGAGTGTGGGGAATGAATCTCCAGCAGCCTCCTGCCCCAGGCTGTCCCCCGGGAGCAGCCCTGCTCCAGGCCGTGACTGCCACCTGCACAGCCAAAGGACCCAGAGCCGGTGTTACACACCACGGCTGTGCCTGGCACAGAGACACCAGTGGCCACACAAGTGGCCATGGCACTGTCCACACACAGTCCCTGCTGCTGCTCCCCCAGCCGCTGGCACCAACTCCCAGCCACCCACTCCTAAAGCTACGGGGCCCACTGGGACACTGCGGGGGCTCGTGGAAGCCAGCGGCCATTGTGACACAGCGGGGCTGCACAGAGCCCACGGTGCTTTGTGACCCGTGGCTCCCAGGAGAGCCTTTGTGATGCTGGGGAACTACAAGGAAGCCTGGCTCCTCTGTGACACCACCACAGAAGCTCAGGGGAGCCCTGGAGACCGTGGTGATGCTATGGAACCTGATGCAACCCTGCCTCCACTGTGACACCACAGAAGCTCAGGGAGCCCTGGAGACTGTGGTGATGCTATGGAACCTGATGCAACCCTGCCTCCACTGTGACACCACAGAAGCTCAGGGAGCCCTGGAGACCGTGCTGATGCTATGGAACCTGATGCAACCCTGCCTCCACTGTGACACCACAGAAGCTCAGGGAGCCCTGGAGACTGTGGTGATGCTATGGAACCTGATGCAACCCTGCCTCCACTGTGACACCACAGAAGCTCGGGGAGCTCTGCAGACCGTGGGGATGCTGGCGAAGCTGACGGAACCCTGGGCACCACAGTGACGCTATGGAACCTGGTGGAACCGAGGGGCCACAGTGACACTGTGGGGCCTTTTGGAAGCAACAGGACCCTGGTGGGAAGCCACGGGATGATTAATCCTGCACGAACCTGCTCCAGGTGGGCTCCTCTCTCCCGGCTTCCACAGGTGCTGCTAGGATCCCACTCCGGCACTGGCTTGGCACGGGCTCACGGCTTCCTTTGGCAATGGCTCTGCTCCAGGATGGCATGCTGCAGAGAATGCAGGTAGATTTTGTGCTCAATCCTGGCATGCAGCTGGACAATAAAGCCTGATCCAGCCCCCCCTCAGCATATGTCCGGCTCTGGCATTGGGGCGGGGCAACTTTGGGAGCAGCCCCAGCCCTGCTCCTGCTCCCGGCTGGGCACCCAGCTGCTGGGACACAGGTGTGTCCTGATGCCACCGTCTACTCCTTTGAGAAGGGGAGGACAGAGTGCATCAGGGAGTTTGGTGTGGCTTACATGCGGCAAGGAGAAGGTGCAGCCCCAAACTGGCTTTCACTTCTAGAACCTTTTGCTATTGCGGGAGCAGCTGCTGGAGCTTTTCAACCGAGCTGCAAGAGTGAAAAGTGTGATGGCATGTCTATCTGAGAAGGAAGGTTCGGTGCCGCAGCCTGTTGTGCACAATTTATATGCTGATAAGAGAAGGGGGTGCTTTTGGAACGTTTTCCTTCCTGACACTTCTGTCTCTGTGAGCTTTAGCTGCTTGGACTCAGGGATACCGAAGGTATGTGAAAGTGACTGGGATGCGAGAATCATGTTGCACAGGGAACAGGGAAGGTCAGCAAATGTTTCCTGTCCTGGCACATCTCTCAGTCTGAACTGCAGCTGCAGATGCTTCACTTCCGCCAAGGACTCTGCCACCTTGAGAGAAGGATGCGCTCTATGGAGTTGAGAAAGAAAGTGCGTCTCACTAGCTTCTTTCCTCTACTTCATAGACAGCAAAGGGGCTATGAAAGGCAGCACTGGCTTTTTGTTCTAGGACTTCTTCTTTACAAGCAGCTGCTGGATGTTTGGAAGGGGGTTTGGGATATGCAAAAATGAGAGGCTAAGATGGTAAGAGGGTAAGATGGAAGTCATCTGGCAAAAGCAGAGCTCACAAAAGGGCCAGCTGAGAAAGCTCTTGCTGCCTACAACTTCAACTGCACCCCTCAAAGCAGCAGCACACACGCTGCTCTCGGCACTTTCCTTCTCAGCTCTACGCACCATCCTAAGCCTTGCCTCTCCCACACTCAGGATCCAAAGACAACGGCACCAGGGACTGCTCACACACTAAAGGCACCAGGACAAAAGGCTCACCAGCTTGGCCTTTGCATTCCCGCTGACAGCTCCACAGCTTGAACCCAGAGAACTGCCTGCTGCCAACAGCCTTTCCAATCACTCTGAGCACCTCATGACAAGGAGTGTGGGGAATGAATCTCCAGCAGCCTCCTGCCCCAGGCTGTCCCCCGGGAGCAGCCCTGCTCCAGGCCGTGACTGCCACCTGCACAGCCAAAGGACCCAGAGCCGGTGTTACACACCACGGCTGTGCCTGGCACAGAGACACCAGTGGCCACACAAGTGGCCATGGCACTGTCCACACACAGTCCCTGCTGCTGCTCCCCCAGCCGCTGGCACCAACTCCCAGCCACCCACTCCTAAAGCCACGGGGCCCACTGGGACATTGCGGGGGCTCGTGGAAGCCAGCGGCCATTGTGACACAGCGGGGCTGCACAGAGCCCACGGTGCTTTGTGACCCGTGGCTCCCAGGAGAGCCTTTGTGATGCTGGGGAACTACAAGGAAGCCTGCCTCCTCTGTGACACCACCACAGAAGCTCAGGGGAGCCCTGGAGACCGTGCTGATGCTATTGAACCTGATGCAACCCTGCCTCCTCTGTGACACCACAGAAGCTCTTGGAGCCCTGGAGACCGTGGTGATGCTATGGAACCTGATGCAACCCTGCCTCCTCTGTAACACCACAGAACCTCTGGGAGCTCTGGAGACCGTGCTGATGCTATGGAACCTGATGCAACCCTGCCTCCACTGTGACACCACAGAAGCTCGGGGAGCTCTGCAGACCGTGGGGATGCTGGCGAAGCTGACGGAACCCTGGGCACCACAGTGACGCTATGGAACCTGGTGGAACCGAGGGGCCACAGTGACACTGTGGGGCCTTTTGGAAGCAACAGGACCCTGGTGGGAAGCCACGGGATGATTAATCCTGCACGAACCTGCTCCAGGTGGGCTCCTCTCTCCCGGCTTCCACAGGTGCTGCTAGGATCCCACTCCGGCACTGGCTTGGCACGGGCTCACGGCTTCCTTTGGCAATGGCTCTGCTCCAGGATGGCATGCTGCAGAGAATGCAGGTAGATTTTGTGCTCACTCCTGGCATGCAGCTGGACAATAAAGCCTGATCCAGCCCCCCCTCAGCATATGTCCGGCTCTGGCATTGGGGCGGGGCAACTTTGGGAGCAGCCCCAGCCCTGCTCCTGCTCCCGGCTGGGCACCCAGCTGCGGACACAGGTGTGTCCTGATGCCACCGTCTACTCCTTTGAGAAGGGGAGGACAGAGTGCATCAGGGAGTTTGGTGTGGCTTACATGCGGCAAGGAGAAGGTGCAGCCCCAAACTGGCTTTCACTTCTAGAACCTTTTGCTATTGCGGGAGCAGCTGCTGGAGCTTTTCAACCGAGCTGCAAGAGTGAAAAGTGTGATGGCATGTCTATCTGAGAAGGAAGGTTCGGTGCCGCAGCCTGTTGTGCACAATTTATATGCTGATAAGAGAAGGGGGTGCTTTTGGAACGTTTTCCTTCCTGACACTTCTGTCTCTGTGAGCTTTAGCTGCTTGGACTCAGGGATACCGAAGGTATGTGAAAGTGACTGGGATGCGAGAATCATGTTGCACAGGGAACAGGGAAGGTCAGCAAATTTTTCCTGTCCTGGCACATCTCTCAGTCTGAACTGCAGCTGCAGATGCTTCACTTCCGCCAAGGACTCTGCCACCTTGAGAGAAGGATGCGCTCTATGGAGTTGAGAAAGAAAGTGCGTCTCACTAGCTTCTTTCCTCTACTTCATAGACAGCAAAGGGGCTATGAAAGGCAGCACTGGCTTTTTGTTCTAGGACTTCTTCTTTACAAGCAGCTGCTGGATGTTTGGAAGGGGGTTTGGGATATGCAAAAATGAGAGGCTAAGATGGTAAGAGGGTAAGATGGAAGTCATCTGGCAAAAGCAGAGCTCACAAAAGGGCCAGCTGAGAAAGCTCTTGCTGCCTACAACTTCAACTGCACCCCTCAAAGCAGCAGCACACACGCTGCTCTCGGCACTTTCCTTCTCAGCTCTACGCACCATCCTAAGCCTTGCCTCTCCCACACTCAGGATCCAAAGACAACGGCACCAGGGACTGCTCACACACTAAAGGCACCAGGACAAAAGGCTCACCAGCTTGGCCTTTGCATTCCCGCTGACAGCTCCACAGCTTGAACCCAGAGAACTGCCTGCTGCCAACAGCCTTTCCAATCACTCTGAGCACCTCATGACAAGGAGTGTGGGGAATGAATCTCCAGCAGCCTCCTGCCCCAGGCTGTCCCCCGGGAGCAGCCCTGCTCCAGGCCGTGACTGCCACCTGCACAGCCAAAGGACCCAGAGCCGGTGTTACACACCACGGCTGTGCCTGGCACAGAGACACCAGTGGCCACACAAGTGGCCATGGCACTGTCCACACACAGTCCCTGCTGCTGCTCCCCCAGCCGCTGGCACCAACTCCCAGCCACCCACTCCTAAAGCCACGGGGCCCACTGGGACACTGCGGGGGCTCGTGGAAGCCAGCGGCCATTGTGACACAGCGGGGCTGCACAGAGCCCACGGTGCTTTGTGACCCGTGGCTCCCAGGAGAGCCTTTGTGATGCTGGGGAACTACAAGGAAGCCTGGCTCCTCTGTGACACCACCACAGAAGCTCAGGGGAGCCCTGGAGACCGTGCTGATGCTATTGAACCTGATGCAACCCTGCCTCCTCTGTGACACCACAGAAGCTCAGGGAGCCCTGGAGACCGTGGTGATGCTATGGAACCTGATGCAACCCTGCCTCCTCTGTGACACCACAGAACCTCTGGGAGCCCTGGAGACCGTGCTGATGCTATGGAACCTGATGCAACCCTGCCTCCACTGTGACACCACAGAACCTCTGGGAGCCCTGGAGACTGTGGTGATGCTATGGAACCTGATGCAACCCTGCCTCCACTGTGACACCACAGAAGCTCGGGGAGCTCTGCAGACCGTGGGGATGCTGGCGAAGCTGACGGAACCCTGGGCACCACAGTGACGCTATGGAACCTGGTGGAACCGAGGGGCCACAGTGACACTGTGGGGCCTTTTGGAAGCAACAGGACCCTGGTGGGAAGCCACGGGATGATTAATCCTGCACGAACCTGCTCCAGGTGGGCTCCTCTCTCCCGGCTTCCACAGGTGCTGCTAGGATCCCACTCCGGCACTGGCTTGGCACGGGCTCACGGCTTCCTTTGGCAATGGCTCTGCTCCAGGATGGCATGCTGCAGAGAATGCAGGTAGATTTTGTGCTCAATCCTGGCATGCAGCTGGACAATAAAGCCTGATCCAGCCCCCCCTCAGCATATGTCCGGCTCTGGCATTGGGGCGGGGCAACTTTGGGAGCAGCCCCAGCCCTGCTCCTGCTCCCGGCTGGGCACCCAGCTGCTGGGACACAGGTGTGTCCTGATGCCACCGTCTACTCCTTTGAGAAGGGGAGGACAGAGTGCATCAGGGAGTTTGGTGTGGCTTACATGCGGCAAGGAGAAGGTGCAGCCCCAAACTGGCTTTCACTTCTAGAACCTTTTGCTATTGCGGGAGCAGCTGCTGGAGCTTTTCAACCGAGCTGCAAGAGTGAAAAGTGTGATGGCATGTCTATCTGAGAAGGAAGGTTCGGTGCCGCAGCCTGTTGTGCACAATTTATATGCTGATAAGAGAAGGGGGTGCTTTTGCAACGTTTTCCTTCCTGACACTTCTGTCTCTGTGAGCTTTAGCTGCTTGGACTCAGGGATACCGAAGGTATGTGAAAGTGACTGGGATGCGAGAATCATGTTGCACAGGGAACAGGGAAGGTCAGCAAATGTTTCCTGTCCTGGCACATCTCTCAGTCTGAACTGCAGCTGCAGATGCTTCACTTCCGCCAAGGACTCTGCCACCTTGAGAGAAGGATGCGCTCTATGGAGTTGAGAAAGAAAGTGCGTCTCACTAGCTTCTTTCCTCTACTTCATAGACAGCAAAGGGGCTATGAAAGGCAGCACTGGCTTTTTGTTCTAGGACTTCTTCTTTACAAGCAGCTGCTGGATGTTTGGAAGGGGGTTTGGGATATGCAAAAATGAGAGGCTAAGATGGTAAGAGGGTAAGATGGAAGTCATCTGGCAAAAGCAGAGCTCACAAAAGGGCCAGCTGAGAAAGCTCTTGCTGCCTACAACTTCAACTGCACCCCTCAAAGCAGCAGCACACACGCTGCTCTCGGCACTTTCCTTCTCAGCTCTACGCACCATCCTAAGCCTTGCCTCTCCCACACTCAGGATCCAAAGACAACGGCACCAGGGACTGCTCACACACTAAAGGCACCAGGACAAAAGGCTCACCAGCTTGGCCTTTGCATTCCCGCTGACAGCTCCACAGCTTGAACCCAGAGAACTGCCTGCTGCCAACAGCCTTTCCAATCACTCTGAGCACCTCATGACAAGGAGTGTGGGGAATGAATCTCCAGCAGCCTCCTGCCCCAGGCTGTCCCCCGGGAGCAGCCCTGCTCCAGGCCGTGACTGCCACCTGCACAGCCAAAGGACCCAGAGCCGGTGTTACACACCACGGCTGTGCCTGGCACAGAGACACCAGTGGCCACACAAGTGGCCATGGCACTGTCCACACACAGTCCCTGCTGCTGCTCCCCCAGCCGCTGGCACCAACTCCCAGCCACCCACTCCTAAAGCCACGGGGCCCACTGGGACACTGCGGGGGCTCGTGGAAGCCAGCGGCCATTGTGACACAGCGGGGCTGCACAGAGCCCACGGTGCTTTGTGACCCGTGGCTCCCAGGAGAGCCTTTGTGATGCTGGGGAACTACAAGGAAGCCTGGCTCCTCTGTGACACCACCACAGAAGCTCAGGGGAGCCCTGGAGACCGTGCTGATGCTATTGAACCTGATGCAACCCTGCCTCCTCTGTGACACCACAGAAGCTCTTGGAGCCCTGGAGACCGTGGTGATGCTATGGAACCTGATGCAACCCTGCCTCCTCTGTGACACCACAGAACCTCTGGGAGCCCTGGAGACCGTGCTGATGCTATGGAACCTGATGCAACCCTGCCTCCACTGTGACACCACAGAAGCTCAGGGAGCCCTGGAGACTGTGGTGATGCTATGGAACCTGATGCAACCCTGCCTCCACTGTGACACCACAGAACCTCTGGGAGCCCTGGAGACTGTGCTGATGCTATGGAACCTGATGCAACCCTGCCTCCACTGTGACACCACAGAAGCTCGGGGAGCTCTGCAGACCGTGGGGATGCTGGCGAAGCTGACGGAACCCTGGGCACCACAGTGACGCTATGGAACCTGGTGGAACCGAGGGGCCACAGTGACACTGTGGGGCCTTTTGGAAGCAACAGGACCCTGGTGGGAAGCCACGGGATGATTAATCCTGCACGAACCTGCTCCAGGTGGGCTCCTCTCTCCCGGCTTCCACAGGTGCTGCTAGGATCCCACTCCGGCACTGGCTTGGCACGGGCTCACGGCTTCCTTTGGCAATGGCTCTGCTCCAGGATGGCATGCTGCAGAGAATGCAGGTAGATTTTGTGCTCACTCCTGGCATGCAGCTGGACAATAAAGCCTGATCCAGCCCCCCCTCAGCATATGTCCGGCTCTGGCATTGGGGCGGGGCAACTTTGGGAGCAGCCCCAGCCCTGCTCCTGCTCCCGGCTGGGCACCCAGCTGCTGGGACACAGGTGTGTCCTGATGCCACCGTCTACTCCTTTGAGAAGGGGAGGACAGAGTGCATCAGGGAGTTTGGTGTGGCTTACATGCGGCAAGGAGAAGGTGCAGCCCCAAACTGGCTTTCACTTCTAGAACCTTTTGCTATTGCGGGAGCAGCTGCTGGAGCTTTTCAACCGAGCTGCAAGAGTGAAAAGTGTGATGGCATGTCTATCTGAGAAGGAAGGTTCGGTGCCGCAGCCTGTTGTGCACAATTTATATGCTGATAAGAGAAGGGGGTGCTTTTGGAACGTTTTCCTTCCTGACACTTCTGTCTCTGTGAGCTTTAGCTGCTTGGACTCAGGGATACCGAAGGTATGTGAAAGTGACTGGGATGCGAGAATCATGTTGCACAGGGAACAGGGAAGGTCAGCAAATGTTTCCTGTCCTGGCACATCTCTCAGTCTGAACTGCAGCTGCAGATGCTTCACTTCCGCCAAGGACTCTGCCACCTTGAGAGAAGGATGCGCTCTATGGAGTTGAGAAAGAAAGTGCGTCTCACTAGCTTCTTTCCTCTACTTCATAGACAGCAAAGGGGCTATGAAAGGCAGCACTGGCTTTTTGTTCTAGGACTTCTTCTTTACAAGCAGCTGCTGGATGTTTGGAAGGGGGTTTGGGATATGCAAAAATGAGAGGCTAAGATGGTAAGAGGGTAAGATGGAAGTCATCTGGCAAAAGCAGAGCTCACAAAAGGGCCAGCTGAGAAAGCTCTTGCTGCCTACAACTTCAACTGCACCCCTCAAAGCAGCAGCACACACGCTGCTCTCGGCACTTTCCTTCTCAGCTCTACGCACCATCCTAAGCCTTGCCTCTCCCACACTCAGGATCCAAAGACAACGGCACCAGGGACTGCTCACACACTAAAGGCACCAGGACAAAAGGCTCACCAGCTTGGCCTTTGCATTCCCGCTGACAGCTCCACAGCTTGAACCCAGAGAACTGCCTGCTGCCAACAGCCTTTCCAATCACTCTGAGCACCTCATGACAAGGAGTGTGGGGAATGAATCTCCAGCAGCCTCCTGCCCCAGGCTGTCCCCCGGGAGCAGCCCTGCTCCAGGCCGTGACTGCCACCTGCACAGCCAAAGGACCCAGAGCCGGTGTTACACACCACGGCTGTGCCTGGCACAGAGACACCAGTGGCCACACAAGTGGCCATGGCACTGTCCACACACAGTCCCTGCTGCTGCTCCCCCAGCCGCTGGCACCAACTCCCAGCCACCCACTCCTAAAGCCACGGGGCCCACTGGGACATTGCGGGGGCTCGTGGAAGCCAGCGGCCATTGTGACACAGCGGGGCTGCACAGAGCCCACGGTGCTTTGTGACCCGTGGCTCCCAGGAGAGCCTTTGTGATGCTGGGGAACTACAAGGAAGCCTGGCTCCTCTGTGACACCACCACAGAAGCTCAGGGGAGCCCTGGAGACCGTGCTGATGCTATTGAACCTGATGCAACCCTGCCTCCTCTGTGACACCACAGAAGCTCTTGGAGCCCTGGAGACCGTGGTGATGCTATGGAACCTGATGCAACCCTGCCTCCTCTGTAACACCACAGAACCTCTGGGAGCTCTGGAGACCGTGCTGATGCTATGGAACCTGATGCAACCCTGCCTCCACTGTGACACCACAGAAGCTCGGGGAGCTCTGCAGACCGTGGGGATGCTGGCGAAGCTGACGGAACCCTGGGCACCACAGTGACGCTATGGAACCTGGTGGAACCGAGGGGCCACAGTGACACTGTGGGGCCTTTTGGAAGCAACAGGACCCTGGTGGGAAGCCACGGGATGATTAATCCTGCACGAACCTGCTCCAGGTGGGCTCCTCTCTCCCGGCTTCCACAGGTGCTGCTAGGATCCCACTCCGGCACTGGCTTGGCACGGGCTCACGGCTTCCTTTGGCAATGGCTCTGCTCCAGGATGGCATGCTGCAGAGAATGCAGGTAGATTTTGTGCTCACTCCTGGCATGCAGCTGGACAATAAAGCCTGATCCAGCCCCCCCTCAGCATATGTCCGGCTCTGGCATTGGGGCGGGGCAACTTTGGGAGCAGCCCCAGCCCTGCTCCTGCTCCCGGCTGGGCACCCAGCTGCGGACACAGGTGTGTCCTGATGCCACCGTCTACTCCTTTGAGAAGGGGAGGACAGAGTGCATCAGGGAGTTTGGTGTGGCTTACATGCGGCAAGGAGAAGGTGCAGCCCCAAACTGGCTTTCACTTCTAGAACCTTTTGCTATTGCGGGAGCAGCTGCTGGAGCTTTTCAACCGAGCTGCAAGAGTGAAAAGTGTGATGGCATGTCTATCTGAGAAGGAAGGTTCGGTGCCGCAGCCTGTTGTGCACAATTTATATGCTGATAAGAGAAGGGGGTGCTTTTGGAACGTTTTCCTTCCTGACACTTCTGTCTCTGTGAGCTTTAGCTGCTTGGACTCAGGGATACCGAAGGTATGTGAAAGTGACTGGGATGCGAGAATCATGTTGCACAGGGAACAGGGAAGGTCAGCAAATTTTTCCTGTCCTGGCACATCTCTCAGTCTGAACTGCAGCTGCAGATGCTTCACTTCCGCCAAGGACTCTGCCACCTTGAGAGAAGGATGCGCTCTATGGAGTTGAGAAAGAAAGTGCGTCTCACTAGCTTCTTTCCTCTACTTCATAGACAGCAAAGGGGCTATGAAAGGCAGCACTGGCTTTTTGTTCTAGGACTTCTTCTTTACAAGCAGCTGCTGGATGTTTGGAAGGGGGTTTGGGATATGCAAAAATGAGAGGCTAAGATGGTAAGAGGGTAAGATGGAAGTCATCTGGCAAAAGCAGAGCTCACAAAAGGGCCAGCTGAGAAAGCTCTTGCTGCCTACAACTTCAACTGCACCCCTCAAAGCAGCAGCACACACGCTGCTCTCGGCACTTTCCTTCTCAGCTCTACGCACCATCCTAAGCCTTGCCTCTCCCACACTCAGGATCCAAAGACAACGGCACCAGGGACTGCTCACACACTAAAGGCACCAGGACAAAAGGCTCACCAGCTTGGCCTTTGCATTCCCGCTGACAGCTCCACAGCTTGAACCCAGAGAACTGCCTGCTGCCAACAGCCTTTCCAATCACTCTGAGCACCTCATGACAAGGAGTGTGGGGAATGAATCTCCAGCAGCCTCCTGCCCCAGGCTGTCCCCCGGGAGCAGCCCTGCTCCAGGCCGTGACTGCCACCTGCACAGCCAAAGGACCCAGAGCCGGTGTTACACACCACGGCTGTGCCTGGCACAGAGACACCAGTGGCCACACAAGTGGCCATGGCACTGTCCACACACAGTCCCTGCTGCTGCTCCCCCAGCCGCTGGCACCAACTCCCAGCCACCCACTCCTAAAGCCACGGGGCCCACTGGGACACTGCGGGGGCTCGTGGAAGCCAGCGGCCATTGTGACACAGCGGGGCTGCACAGAGCCCACGGTGCTTTGTGACCCGTGGCTCCCAGGAGAGCCTTTGTGATGCTGGGGAACTACAAGGAAGCCTGGCTCCTCTGTGACACCACCACAGAAGCTCAGGGGAGCCCTGGAGACCGTGCTGATGCTATTGAACCTGATGCAACCCTGCCTCCTCTGTGACACCACAGAAGCTCTTGGAGCCCTGGAGACCGTGGTGATGCTATGGAACCTGATGCAACCCTGCCTCCTCTGTGACACCACAGAACCTCTGGGAGCCCTGGAGACCGTGCTGATGCTATGGAACCTGATGCAACCCTGCCTCCACTGTGACACCACAGAAGCTCAGGGAGCCCTGGAGACTGTGGTGATGCTATGGAACCTGATGCAACCCTGCCTCCACTGTGACACCACAGAACCTCTGGGAGCCCTGGAGACTGTGGTGATGCTATGGAACCTGATGCAACCCTGCCTCCACTGTGACACCACAGAAGCTCGGGGAGCTCTGCAGACCGTGGGGATGCTGGCGAAGCTGACGGAACCCTGGGCACCACAGTGACGCTATGGAACCTGGTGGAACCGAGGGGCCACAGTGACACTGTGGGGCCTTTTGGAAGCAACAGGACCCTGGTGGGAAGCCACGGGATGATTAATCCTGCACGAACCTGCTCCAGGTGGGCTCCTCTCTCCCGGCTTCCACAGGTGCTGCTAGGATCCCACTCCGGCACTGGCTTGGCACGGGCTCACGGCTTCCTTTGGCAATGGCTCTGCTCCAGGATGGCATGCTGCAGAGAATGCAGGTAGATTTTGTGCTCAATCCTGGCATGCAGCTGGACAATAAAGCCTGATCCAGCCCCCCCTCAGCATATGTCCGGCTCTGGCATTGGGGCGGGGCAACTTTGGGAGCAGCCCCAGCCCTGCTCCTGCTCCCGGCTGGGCACCCAGCTGCTGGGACACAGGTGTGTCCTGATGCCACCGTCTACTCCTTTGAGAAGGGGAGGACAGAGTGCATCAGGGAGTTTGGTGTGGCTTACATGCGGCAAGGAGAAGGTGCAGCCCCAAACTGGCTTTCACTTCTAGAACCTTTTGCTATTGCGGGAGCAGCTGCTGGAGCTTTTCAACCGAGCTGCAAGAGTGAAAAGTGTGATGGCATGTCTATCTGAGAAGGAAGGTTCGGTGCCGCAGCCTGTTGTGCACAATTTATATGCTGATAAGAGAAGGGGGTGCTTTTGCAACGTTTTCCTTCCTGACACTTCTGTCTCTGTGAGCTTTAGCTGCTTGGACTCAGGGATACCGAAGGTATGTGAAAGTGACTGGGATGCGAGAATCATGTTGCACAGGGAACAGGGAAGGTCAGCAAATGTTTCCTGTCCTGGCACATCTCTCAGTCTGAACTGCAGCTGCAGATGCTTCACTTCCGCCAAGGACTCTGCCACCTTGAGAGAAGGATGCGCTCTATGGAGTTGAGAAAGAAAGTGCGTCTCACTAGCTTCTTTCCTCTACTTCATAGACAGCAAAGGGGCTATGAAAGGCAGCACTGGCTTTTTGTTCTAGGACTTCTTCTTTACAAGCAGCTGCTGGATGTTTGGAAGGGGGTTTGGGATATGCAAAAATGAGAGGCTAAGATGGTAAGAGGGTAAGATGGAAGTCATCTGGCAAAAGCAGAGCTCACAAAAGGGCCAGCTGAGAAAGCTCTTGCTGCCTACAACTTCAACTGCACCCCTCAAAGCAGCAGCACACACGCTGCTCTCGGCACTTTCCTTCTCAGCTCTACGCACCATCCTAAGCCTTGCCTCTCCCACACTCAGGATCCAAAGACAACGGCACCAGGGACTGCTCACACACTAAAGGCACCAGGACAAAAGGCTCACCAGCTTGGCCTTTGCATTCCCGCTGACAGCTCCACAGCTTGAACCCAGAGAACTGCCTGCTGCCAACAGCCTTTCCAATCACTCTGAGCACCTCATGACAAGGAGTGTGGGGAATGAATCTCCAGCAGCCTCCTGCCCCAGGCTGTCCCCCGGGAGCAGCCCTGCTCCAGGCCGTGACTGCCACCTGCACAGCCAAAGGACCCAGAGCCGGTGTTACACACCACGGCTGTGCCTGGCACAGAGACACCAGTGGCCACACAAGTGGCCATGGCACTGTCCACACACAGTCCCTGCTGCTGCTCCCCCAGCCGCTGGCACCAACTCCCAGCCACCCACTCCTAAAGCTACGGGGCCCACTGGGACACTGCGGGGGCTCGTGGAAGCCAGCGGCCATTGTGACACAGCGGGGCTGCACAGAGCCCACGGTGCTTTGTGACCCGTGGCTCCCAGGAGAGCCTTTGTGATGCTGGGGAACTACAAGGAAGCCTGGCTCCTCTGTGACACCACCACAGAAGCTCAGGGGAGCCCTGGAGACCGTGGTGATGCTATGGAACCTGATGCAACCCTGCCTCCACTGTGACACCACAGAAGCTCAGGGAGCCCTGGAGACTGTGGTGATGCTATGGAACCTGATGCAACCCTGCCTCCACTGTGACACCACAGAAGCTCAGGGAGCCCTGGAGACTGTGGTGATGCTATGGAACCTGATGCAACCCTGCCTCCACTGTGACACCACAGAAGCTCGGGGAGCTCTGCAGACCGTGGGGATGCTGGCGAAGCTGACGGAACCCTGGGCACCACAGTGACGCTATGGAACCTGGTGGAACCGAGGGGCCACAGTGACACTGTGGGGCCTTTTGGAAGCAACAGGACCCTGGTGGGAAGCCACGGGATGATTAATCCTGCACGAACCTGCTCCAGGTGGGCTCCTCTCTTCCGGCTTCCACAGGTGCTGCTAGGATCCCACTCCGGCACTGGCTTGGCACGGGCTCACGGCTTCCTTTGGCAATGGCTCTGCTCCAGGATGGCATGCTGCAGAGAATGCAGGTAGATTTTGTGCTCACTCCTGGCATGCAGCTGGACAATAAAGCCTGATCCAGCCCCCCCTCAGCATATGTCCGGCTCTGGCATTGGGGCGGGGCAACTTTGGGAGCAGCCCCAGCCCTGCTCCTGCTCCCGGCTGGGCACCCAGCTGCTGGGACACAGGTGTGTCCTGATGCCACCGTCTACTCCTTTGAGAAGGGGAGGACAGAGTGCATCAGGGAGTTTGGTGTGGCTTACATGCGGCAAGGAGAAGGTGCAGCCCCAAACTGGCTTTCACTTCTAGAACCTTTTGCTATTGCGGGAGCAGCTGCTGGAGCTTTTCAACCGAGCTGCAAGAGTGAAAAGTGTGATGGCATGTCTATCTGAGAAGGAAGGTTCGGTGCCGCAGCCTGTTGTGCACAATTTATATGCTGATAAGAGAAGGGGGTGCTTTTGGAACGTTTTCCTTCCTGACACTTCTGTCTCTGTGAGCTTTAGCTGCTTGGACTCAGGGATACCGAAGGTATGTGAAAGTGACTGGGATGCGAGAATCATGTTGCACAGGGAACAGGGAAGGTCAGCAAATGTTTCCTGTCCTGGCACATCTCTCAGTCTGAACTGCAGCTGCAGATGCTTCACTTCCGCCAAGGACTCTGCCACCTTGAGAGAAGGATGCGCTCTATGGAGTTGAGAAAGAAAGTGCGTCTCACTAGCTTCTTTCCTCTACTTCATAGACAGCAAAGGGGCTATGAAAGGCAGCACTGGCTTTTTGTTCTAGGACTTCTTCTTTACAAGCAGCTGCTGGATGTTTGGAAGGGGGTTTGGGATATGCAAAAATGAGAGGCTAAGATGGTAAGAGGGTAAGATGGAAGTCATCTGGCAAAAGCAGAGCTCACAAAAGGGCCAGCTGAGAAAGCTCTTGCTGCCTACAACTTCAACTGCACCCCTCAAAGCAGCAGCACACACGCTGCTCTCGGCACTTTCCTTCTCAGCTCTACGCACCATCCTAAGCCTTGCCTCTCCCACACTCAGGATCCAAAGACAACGGCACCAGGGACTGCTCACACACTAAAGGCACCAGGACAAAAGGCTCACCAGCTTGGCCTTTGCATTCCCGCTGACAGCTCCACAGCTTGAACCCAGAGAACTGCCTGCTGCCAACAGCCTTTCCAATCACTCTGAGCACCTCATGACAAGGAGTGTGGGGAATGAATCTCCAGCAGCCTCCTGCCCCAGGCTGTCCCCCGGGAGCAGCCCTGCTCCAGGCCGTGACTGCCACCTGCACAGCCAAAGGACCCAGAGCCGGTGTTACACACCACGGCTGTGCCTGGCACAGAGACACCAGTGGCCACACAAGTGGCCATGGCACTGTCCACACACAGTCCCTGCTGCTGCTCCCCCAGCCGCTGGCACCAACTCCCAGCCACCCACTCCTAAAGCCACGGGGCCCACTGGGACACTGCGGGGGCTCGTGGAAGCCAGCGGCCATTGTGACACAGCGGGGCTGCACAGAGCCCACGGTGCTTTGTGACCCGTGGCTCCCAGGAGAGCCTTTGTGATGCTGGGGAACTACAAGGAAGCCTGGCTCCTCTGTGACACCACCACAGAAGCTCAGGGGAGCCCTGGAGACCGTGCTGATGCTATTGAACCTGATGCAACCCTGCCTCCTCTGTGACACCACAGAAGCTCTTGGAGCCCTGGAGACCGTGGTGATGCTATGGAACCTGATGCAACCCTGCCTCCTCTGTGACACCACAGAACCTCTGGGAGCCCTGGAGACCGTGCTGATGCTATGGAACCTGATGCAACCCTGCCTCCACTGTGACACCACAGAAGCTCAGGGAGCCCTGGAGACTGTGGTGATGCTATGGAACCTGATGCAACCCTGCCTCCACTGTGACACCACAGAACCTCTGGGAGCCCTGGAGACTGTGGTGATGCTATGGAACCTGATGCAACCCTGCCTCCACTGTGACACCACAGAAGCTCGGGGAGCTCTGCAGACCGTGGGGATGCTGGCGAAGCTGACGGAACCCTGGGCACCACAGTGACGCTATGGAACCTGGTGGAACCGAGGGGCCACAGTGACACTGTGGGGCCTTTTGGAAGCAACAGGACCCTGGTGGGAAGCCACGGGATGATTAATCCTGCACGAACCTGCTCCAGGTGGGCTCCTCTCTCCCGGCTTCCACAGGTGCTGCTAGGATCCCACTCCGGCACTGGCTTGGCACGGGCTCACGGCTTCCTTTGGCAATGGCTCTGCTCCAGGATGGCATGCTGCAGAGAATGCAGGTAGATTTTGTGCTCAATCCTGGCATGCAGCTGGACAATAAAGCCTGATCCAGCCCCCCCTCAGCATATGTCCGGCTCTGGCATTGGGGCGGGGCAACTTTGGGAGCAGCCCCAGCCCTGCTCCTGCTCCCGGCTGGGCACCCAGCTGCTGGGACACAGGTGTGTCCTGATGCCACCGTCTACTCCTTTGAGAAGGGGAGGACAGAGTGCATCAGGGAGTTTGGTGTGGCTTACATGCGGCAAGGAGAAGGTGCAGCCCCAAACTGGCTTTCACTTCTAGAACCTTTTGCTATTGCGGGAGCAGCTGCTGGAGCTTTTCAACCGAGCTGCAAGAGTGAAAAGTGTGATGGCATGTCTATCTGAGAAGGAAGGTTCGGTGCCGCAGCCTGTTGTGCACAATTTATATGCTGATAAGAGAAGGGGGTGCTTTTGCAACGTTTTCCTTCCTGACACTTCTGTCTCTGTGAGCTTTAGCTGCTTGGACTCAGGGATACCGAAGGTATGTGAAAGTGACTGGGATGCGAGAATCATGTTGCACAGGGAACAGGGAAGGTCAGCAAATTTTTCCTGTCCTGGCACATCTCTCAGTCTGAACTGCAGCTGCAGATGCTTCACTTCCGCCAAGGACTCTGCCACCTTGAGAGAAGGATGCGCTCTATGGAGTTGAGAAAGAAAGTGCGTCTCACTAGCTTCTTTCCTCTACTTCATAGACAGCAAAGGGGCTATGAAAGGCAGCACTGGCTTTTTGTTCTAGGACTTCTTCTTTACAAGCAGCTGCTGGATGTTTGGAAGGGGGTTTGGGATATGCAAAAATGAGAGGCTAAGATGGTAAGAGGGTAAGATGGAAGTCATCTGGCAAAAGCAGAGCTCACAAAAGGGCCAGCTGAGAAAGCTCTTGCTGCCTACAACTTCAACTGCACCCCTCAAAGCAGCAGCACACACGCTGCTCTCGGCACTTTCCTTCTCAGCTCTACGCACCATCCTAAGCCTTGCCTCTCCCACACTCAGGATCCAAAGACAACGGCACCAGGGACTGCTCACACACTAAAGGCACCAGGACAAAAGGCTCACCAGCTTGGCCTTTGCATTCCCGCTGACAGCTCCACAGCTTGAACCCAGAGAACTGCCTGCTGCCAACAGCCTTTCCAATCACTCTGAGCACCTCATGACAAGGAGTGTGGGGAATGAATCTCCAGCAGCCTCCTGCCCCAGGCTGTCCCCCGGGAGCAGCCCTGCTCCAGGCCGTGACTGCCACCTGCACAGCCAAAGGACACATAGCCGGTGTTACACACCACGGCTGTGCCTGGCACAGAGACACCAGTGGCCACACAAGTGGCCATGGCACTGTCCACACACAGTCCCTGCTGCTGCTCCCCCAGCCGCTGGCACCAACTCCCAGCCACCCACTCCTAAAGCTACGGGGCCCACTGGGACACTGCGGGGGCTCGTGGAAGCCAGCGGCCATTGTGACACAGCGGGGCTGCACAGAGCCCACGGTGCTTTGTGACCCGTGGCTCCCAGGAGAGCCTTTGTGATGCTGGGGAACTACAAGGAAGCCTGGCTCCTCTGTGACACCACCACAGAAGCTCAGGGGAGCCCTGGAGACCGTGGTGATGCTATGGAACCTGATGCAACCCTGCCTCCACTGTGACACCACAGAAGCTCAGGGAGCCCTGGAGACTGTGGTGATGCTATGGAACCTGATGCAACCCTGCCTCCACTGTGACACCACAGAAGCTCAGGGAGCCCTGGAGACTGTGGTGATGCTATGGAACCTGATGCAACCCTGCCTCCACTGTGACACCACAGAAGCTCGGGGAGCTCTGCAGACCGTGGGGATGCTGGCGAAGCTGACGGAACCCTGGGCACCACAGTGACGCTATGGAACCTGGTGGAACCGAGGGGCCACAGTGACACTGTGGGGCCTTTTGGAAGCAACAGGACCCTGGTGGGAAGCCACGGGATGATTAATCCTGCACGAACCTGCTCCAGGTGGGCTCCTCTCTCCCGGCTTCCACAGGTGCTGCTAGGATCCCACTCCGGCACTGGCTTGGCACGGGCTCACGGCTTCCTTTGGCAATGGCTCTGCTCCAGGATGGCATGCTGCAGAGAATGCAGGTAGATTTTGTGCTCACTCCTGGCATGCAGCTGGACAATAAAGCCTGATCCAGCCCCCCCTCAGCATATGTCCGGCTCTGGCATTGGGGCGGGGCAACTTTGGGAGCAGCCCCAGCCCTGCTCCTGCTCCCGGCTGGGCACCCAGCTGCTGGGACACAGGTGTGTCCTGATGCCACCGTCTACTCCTTTGAGAAGGGGAGGACAGAGTGCATCAGGGAGTTTGGTGTGGCTTACATGCGGCAAGGAGAAGGTGCAGCCCCAAACTGGCTTTCACTTCTAGAACCTTTTGCTATTGCGGGAGCAGCTGCTGGAGCTTTTCAACCGAGCTGCAAGAGTGAAAAGTGTGATGGCATGTCTATCTGAGAAGGAAGGTTCGGTGCCGCAGCCTGTTGTGCACAATTTATATGCTGATAAGAGAAGGGGGTGCTTTTGCAACGTTTTCCTTCCTGACACTTCTGTCTCTGTGAGCTTTAGCTGCTTGGACTCAGGGATACCGAAGGTATGTGAAAGTGACTGGGATGCGAGAATCATGTTGCACAGGGAACAGGGAAGGTCAGCAAATGTTTCCTGTCCTGGCACATCTCTCAGTCTGAACTGCAGCTGCAGATGCTTCACTTCCGCCAAGGACTCTGCCACCTTGAGAGAAGGATGCGCTCTATGGAGTTGAGAAAGAAAGTGCGTCTCACTAGCTTCTTTCCTCTACTTCATAGACAGCAAAGGGGCTATGAAAGGCAGCACTGGCTTTTTGTTCTAGGACTTCTTCTTTACAAGCAGCTGCTGGATGTTTGGAAGGGGGTTTGGGATATGCAAAAATGAGAGGCTAAGATGGTAAGAGGGTAAGATGGAAGTCATCTGGCAAAAGCAGAGCTCACAAAAGGGCCAGCTGAGAAAGCTCTTGCTGCCTACAACTTCAACTGCACCCCTCAAAGCAGCAGCACACACGCTGCTCTCGGCACTTTCCTTCTCAGCTCTACGCACCATCCTAAGCCTTGCCTCTCCCACACTCAGGATCCAAAGACAACGGCACCAGGGACTGCTCACACACTAAAGGCACCAGGACAAAAGGCTCACCAGCTTGGCCTTTGCATTCCCGCTGACAGCTCCACAGCTTGAACCCAGAGAACTGCCTGCTGCCAACAGCCTTTCCAATCACTCTGAGCACCTCATGACAAGGAGTGTGGGGAATGAATCTCCAGCAGCCTCCTGCCCCAGGCTGTCCCCCGGGAGCAGCCCTGCTCCAGGCCGTGACTGCCACCTGCACAGCCAAAGGACCCAGAGCCGGTGTTACACACCACGGCTGTGCCTGGCACAGAGACACCAGTGGCCACACAAGTGGCCATGGCACTGTCCACACACAGTCCCTGCTGCTGCTCCCCCAGCCGCTGGCACCAACTCCCAGCCACCCACTCCTAAAGCCACGGGGCCCACTGGGACACTGCGGGGGCTCGTGGAAGCCAGCGGCCATTGTGACACAGCGGGGCTGCACAGAGCCCACGGTGCTTTGTGACCCGTGGCTCCCAGGAGAGCCTTTGTGATGCTGGGGAACTACAAGGAAGCCTGGCTCCTCTGTGACACCACCACAGAAGCTCAGGGGAGCCCTGGAGACCGTGCTGATGCTATTGAACCTGATGCAACCCTGCCTCCTCTGTGACACCACAGAAGCTCTTGGAGCCCTGGAGACCGTGGTGATGCTATGGAACCTGATGCAACCCTGCCTCCTCTGTGACACCACAGAACCTCTGGGAGCCCTGGAGACCGTGCTGATGCTATGGAACCTGATGCAACCCTGCCTCCACTGTGACACCACAGAAGCTCAGGGAGCCCTGGAGACTGTGGTGATGCTATGGAACCTGATGCAACCCTGCCTCCACTGTGACACCACAGAACCTCTGGGAGCCCTGGAGACCGTGCTGATGCTATGGAACCTGATGCAACCCTGCCTCCACTGTGACACCACAGAAGCTCGGGGAGCTCTGCAGACCGTGGGGATGCTGGCGAAGCTGACGGAACCCTGGGCACCACAGTGACGCTATGGAACCTGGTGGAACCGAGGGGCCACAGTGACACTGTGGGGCCTTTTGGAAGCAACAGGACCCTGGTGGGAAGCCACGGGATGATTAATCCTGCACGAACCTGCTCCAGGTGGGCTCCTCTCTCCCGGCTTCCACAGGTGCTGCTAGGATCCCACTCCGGCACTGGCTTGGCACGGGCTGACGGCTTCCTTTGGCAATGGCTCTGCTCCAGGATGGCATGCTGCAGAGAATGCAGGTAGATTTTGTGCTCACTCCTGGCATGCAGCTGGACAATAAAGCCTGATCCAGCCCCCCCTCAGCATATGTCCGGCTCTGGCATTGGGGCGGGGCAACTTTGGGAGCAGCCCCAGCCCTGCTCCTGCTCCCGGCTGGGCACCCAGCTGCTGGGACACAGGTGTGTCCTGATGCCACCGTCTACTCCTTTGAGAAGGGGAGGACAGAGTGCATCAGGGAGTTTGGTGTGGCTTACATGCGGCAAGGAGAAGGTGCAGCCCCAAACTGGCTTTCACTTCTAGAACCTTTTGCTATTGCGGGAGCAGCTGCTGGAGCTTTTCAACCGAGCTGCAAGAGTGAAAAGTGTGATGGCATGTCTATCTGAGAAGGAAGGTTCGGTGCCGCAGCCTGTTGTGCACAATTTATATGCTGATAAGAGAAGGGGGTGCTTTTGGAACGTTTTCCTTCCTGACACTTCTGTCTCTGTGAGCTTTAGCTGCTTGGACTCAGGGATACCGAAGGTATGTGAAAGTGACTGGGATGCGAGAATCATGTTGCACAGGGAACAGGGAAGGTCAGCAAATGTTTCCTGTCCTGGCACATCTCTCAGTCTGAACTGCAGCTGCAGATGCTTCACTTCCGCCAAGGACTCTGCCACCTTGAGAGAAGGATGCGCTCTATGGAGTTGAGAAAGAAAGTGCGTCTCACTAGCTTCTTTCCTCTACTTCATAGACAGCAAAGGGGCTATGAAAGGCAGCACTGGCTTTTTGTTCTAGGACTTCTTCTTTACAAGCAGCTGCTGGATGTTTGGAAGGGGGTTTGGGATATGCAAAAATGAGAGGCTAAGATGGTAAGAGGGTAAGATGGAAGTCATCTGGCAAAAGCAGAGCTCACAAAAGGGCCAGCTGAGAAAGCTCTTGCTGCCTACAACTTCAACTGCACCCCTCAAAGCAGCAGCACACATGCTGCTCTCGGCACTTTCCTTCTCAGCTCTACGCACCATCCTAAGCCTTGCCTCTCCCACACTCAGGATCCAAAGACAACGGCACCAGGGACTGCTCACACACTAAAGGCACCAGGACAAAAGGCTCACCAGCTTGGCCTTTGCATTCCCGCTGACAGCTCCACAGCTTGAACCCAGAGAACTGCCTGCTGCCAACAGCCTTTCCAATCACTCTGAGCACCTCATGACAAGGAGTGTGGGGAATGAATCTCCAGCAGCCTCCTGCCCCAGGCTGTCCCCCGGGAGCAGCCCTGCTCCAGGCCGTGACTGCCACCTGCACAGCCAAAGGACCCAGAGCCGGTGTTACACACCACGGCTGTGCCTGGCACAGAGACACCAGTGGCCACACAAGTGGCCATGGCACTGTCCACACACAGTCCCTGCTGCTGCTCCCCCAGCCGCTGGCACCAACTCCCAGCCACCCACTCCTAAAGCCACGGGGCCCACTGGGACACTGCGGGGGCTCGTGGAAGCCAGCGGCCATTGTGACACAGCGGGGCTGCACAGAGCCCACGGTGCTTTGTGACCCGTGGCTCCCAGGAGAGCCTTTGTGATGCTGGGGAACTACAAGGAAGCCTGGCTCCTCTGTGACACCACCACAGAAGCTCAGGGGAGCCCTGGAGACCGTGCTGATGCTATTGAACCTGATGCAACCCTGCCTCCTCTGTGACACCACAGAAGCTCAGGGGAGCCCTGGAGACCGTGCTGATGCTATGGAACCTGATGCAACCCTGCCTCCTCTGTGACACCACAGAACCTCTGGGAGCCCTGGAGACCGTGCTGATGCTATGGAACCTGATGCAACCCTGCCTCCACTGTGACACCACAGAAGCTCAGGGAGCCCTGGAGACTGTGGTGATGCTATGGAACCTGATGCAACCCTGCCTCCACTGTGACACCACAGAACCTCTGGGAGCCCTGGAGACCGTGCTGATGCTATGGAACCTGATGCAACCCTGCCTCCACTGTGACACCACAGAAGCTCGGGGAGCTCTGCAGACCGTGGGGATGCTGGCGAAGCTGACGGAACCCTGGGCACCACAGTGACGCTATGGAACCTGGTGGAACCGAGGGGCCACAGTGACGCTGTGGGGCCTTTTGGAAGCAACAGGACCCTGGTGGGAAGCCACGGGATGATTAATCCTGCACGAACCTGCTCCAGGTGGGCTCCTCTCTCCCGGCTTCCACAGGTGCTGCTAGGATCCCACTCCGGCACTGGCTTGGCACGGGCTGACGGCTTCCTTTGGCAATGGCTCTGCTCCAGGATGGCATGCTGCAGAGAATGCAGGTAGATTTTGTGCTCACTCCTGGCATGCAGCTGGACAATAAAGCCTGATCCAGCCCCCCCTCAGCATATGTCCGGCTCTGGCATTGGGGCGGGGCAACTTTGGGAGCAGCCCCAGCCCTGCTCCTGCTCCCGGCTGGGCACCCAGCTGCTGGGACACAGGTGTGTCCTGATGCCACCGTCTACTCCTTTGAGAAGGGGAGGACAGAGTGCATCAGGGAGTTTGGTGTGGCTTACATGCGGCAAGGAGAAGGTGCAGCCCCAAACTGGCTTTCACTTCTAGAACCTTTTGCTATTGCGGGAGCAGCTGCTGGAGCTTTTCAACCGAGCTGCAAGAGTGAAAAGTGTGATGGCATGTCTATCTGAGAAGGAAGGTTCGGTGCCGCAGCCTGTTGTGCACAATTTATATGCTGATAAGAGAAGGGGGTGCTTTTGCAACGTTTTCCTTCCTGACACTTCTGTCTCTGTGAGCTTTAGCTGCTTGGACTCAGGGATACCGAAGGTATGTGAAAGTGACTGGGATGCGAGAATCATGTTGCACAGGGAACAGGGAAGGTCAGCAAATGTTTCCTGTCCTGGCACATCTCTCAGTCTGAACTGCAGCTGCAGATGCTTCACTTCCGCCAAGGACTCTGCCACCTTGAGAGAAGGATGCGCTCTATGGAGTTGAGAAAGAAAGTGCGTCTCACTAGCTTCTTTCCTCTACTTCATAGACAGCAAAGGGGCTATGAAAGGCAGCACTGGCTTTTTGTTCTAGGACTTCTTCTTTACAAGCAGCTGCTGGATGTTTGGAAGGGGGTTTGGGATATGCAAAAATGAGAGGCTAAGATGGTAAGAGGGTAAGATGGAAGTCATCTGGCAAAAGCAGAGCTCACAAAAGGGCCAGCTGAGAAAGCTCTTGCTGCCTACAACTTCAACTGCACCCCTCAAAGCAGCAGCACACACGCTGCTCTCGGCACTTTCCTTCTCAGCTCTACGCACCATCCTAAGCCTTGCCTCTCCCACACTCAGGATCCAAAGACAACGGCACCAGGGACTGCTCACACACTAAAGGCACCAGGACAAAAGGCTCACCAGCTTGGCCTTTGCATTCCCGCTGACAGCTCCACAGCTTGAACCCAGAGAACTGCCTGCTGCCAACAGCCTTTCCAATCACTCTGAGCACCTCATGACAAGGAGTGTGGGGAATGAATCTCCAGCAGCCTCCTGCCCCAGGCTGTCCCCCGGGAGCAGCCCTGCTCCAGGCCGTGACTGCCACCTGCACAGCCAAAGGACCCAGAGCCGGTGTTACACACCACGGCTGTGCCTGGCACAGAGACACCAGTGGCCACACAAGTGGCCATGGCACTGTCCACACACAGTCCCTGCTGCTGCTCCCCCAGCCGCTGGCACCAACTCCCAGCCACCCACTCCTAAAGCCACGGGGCCCACTGGGACACTGCGGGGGCTCGTGGAAGCCAGCGGCCATTGTGACACAGCGGGGCTGCACAGAGCCCACGGTGCTTTGTGACCCGTGGCTCCCAGGAGAGCCTTTGTGATGCTGGGGAACTACAAGGAAGCCTGGCTCCTCTGTGACACCACCACAGAAGCTCAGGGGAGCCCTGGAGACCGTGCTGATGCTATGGAACCTGATGCAACCCTGCCTCCTCTGTGACACCACAGAACCTCTGGGAGCCCTGGAGACCGTGCTGATGCTATGGAACCTGATGCAACCCTGCCTCCACTGTGACACCACAGAAGCTCAGGGAGCCCTGGAGACTGTGGTGATGCTATGGAACCTGATGCAACCCTGCCTCCACTGTGACACCACAGAACCTCTGGGAGCCCTGGAGACCGTGCTGATGCTATGGAACCTGATGCAACCCTGCCTCCACTGTGACACCACAGAAGCTCGGGGAGCTCTGCAGACCGTGGGGATGCTGGCGAAGCTGACGGAACCCTGGGCACCACAGTGACGCTATGGAACCTGGTGGAACCGAGGGGCCACAGTGACGCTGTGGGGCCTTTTGGAAGCAACAGGACCCTGGTGGGAAGCCACGGGATGATTAATCCTGCACGAACCTGCTCCAGGTGGGCTCCTCTCTCCCGGCTTCCACAGGTGCTGCTAGGATCCCACTCCGGCACTGGCTTGGCACGGGCTGACGGCTTCCTTTGGCAATGGCTCTGCTCCAGGATGGCATGCTGCAGAGAATGCAGGTAGATTTTGTGCTCACTCCTGGCATGCAGCTGGACAATAAAGCCTGATCCAGCCCCCCCTCAGCATATGTCCGGCTCTGGCATTGGGGCGGGGCAACTTTGGGAGCAGCCCCAGCCCTGCTCCTGCTCCCGGCTGGGCACCCAGCTGCTGGGACACAGGTGTGTCCTGATGCCACCGTCTACTCCTTTGAGAAGGGGAGGACAGAGTGCATCAGGGAGTTTGGTGTGGCTTACATGCGGCAAGGAGAAGGTGCAGCCCCAAACTGGCTTTCACTTCTAGAACCTTTTGCTATTGCGGGAGCAGCTGCTGGAGCTTTTCAACCGAGCTGCAAGAGTGAAAAGTGTGATGGCATGTCTATCTGAGAAGGAAGGTTCGGTGCCGCAGCCTGTTGTGCACAATTTATATGCTGATAAGAGAAGGGGGTGCTTTTGCAACGTTTTCCTTCCTGACACTTCTGTCTCTGTGAGCTTTAGCTGCTTGGACTCAGGGATACCGAAGGTATGTGAAAGTGACTGGGATGCGAGAATCATGTTGCACAGGGAACAGGGAAGGTCAGCAAATGTTTCCTGTCCTGGCACATCTCTCAGTCTGAACTGCAGCTGCAGATGCTTCACTTCCGCCAAGGACTCTGCCACCTTGAGAGAAGGATGCGCTCTATGGAGTTGAGAAAGAAAGTGCGTCTCACTAGCTTCTTTCCTCTACTTCATAGACAGCAAAGGGGCTATGAAAGGCAGCACTGGCTTTTTGTTCTAGGACTTCTTCTTTACAAGCAGCTGCTGGATGTTTGGAAGGGGGTTTGGGATATGCAAAAATGAGAGGCTAAGATGGTAAGAGGGTAAGATGGAAGTCATCTGGCAAAAGCAGAGCTCACAAAAGGGCCAGCTGAGAAAGCTCTTGCTGCCTACAACTTCAACTGCACCCCTCAAAGCAGCAGCACACACGCTGCTCTCGGCACTTTCCTTCTCAGCTCTACGCACCATCCTAAGCCTTGCCTCTCCCACACTCAGGATCCAAAGACAACGGCACCAGGGACTGCTCACACACTAAAGGCACCAGGACAAAAGGCTCACCAGCTTGGCCTTTGCATTCCCGCTGACAGCTCCACAGCTTGAACCCAGAGAACTGCCTGCTGCCAACAGCCTTTCCAATCACTCTGAGCACCTCATGACAAGGAGTGTGGGGAATGAATCTCCAGCAGCCTCCTGCCCCAGGCTGTCCCCCGGGAGCAGCCCTGCTCCAGGCCGTGACTGCCACCTGCACAGCCAAAGGACCCAGAGCCGGTGTTACACACCACGGCTGTGCCTGGCACAGAGACACCAGTGGCCACACAAGTGGCCATGGCACTGTCCACACACAGTCCCTGCTGCTGCTCCCCCAGCCGCTGGCACCAACTCCCAGCCACCCACTCCTAAAGCCACGGGGCCCACTGGGACACTGCGGGGGCTCGTGGAAGCCAGCGGCCATTGTGACACAGCGGGGCTGCACAGAGCCCACGGTGCTTTGTGACCCGTGGCTCCCAGGAGAGCCTTTGTGATGCTGGGGAACTACAAGGAAGCCTGGCTCCTCTGTGACACCACCACAGAAGCTCAGGGGAGCCCTGGAGACCGTGCTGATGCTATGGAACCTGATGCAACCCTGCCTCCTCTGTGACACCACAGAACCTCTGGGAGCCCTGGAGACCGTGCTGATGCTATGGAACCTGATGCAACCCTGCCTCCACTGTGACACCACAGAAGCTCAGGGAGCCCTGGAGACTGTGGTGATGCTATGGAACCTGATGCAACCCTGCCTCCACTGTGACACCACAGAACCTCTGGGAGCCCTGGAGACCGTGCTGATGCTATGGAACCTGATGCAACCCTGCCTCCACTGTGACACCACAGAAGCTCGGGGAGCTCTGCAGACCGTGGGGATGCTGGCGAAGCTGACGGAACCCTGGGCACCACAGTGACGCTATGGAACCTGGTGGAACCGAGGGGCCACAGTGACACTGTGGGGCCTTTTGGAAGCAACAGGACCCTGGTGGGAAGCCACGGGATGATTAATCCTGCACGAACCTGCTCCAGGTGGGCTCCTCTCTCCCGGCTTCCACAGGTGCTGCTAGGATCCCACTCCGGCACTGGCTTGGCACGGGCTGACGGCTTCCTTTGGCAATGGCTCTGCTCCAGGATGGCATGCTGCAGAGAATGCAGGTAGATTTTGTGCTCACTCCTGGCATGCAGCTGGACAATAAAGCCTGATCCAGCCCCCCCTCAGCATATGTCCGGCTCTGGCATTGGGGCGGGGCAACTTTGGGAGCAGCCCCAGCCCTGCTCCTGCTCCCGGCTGGGCACCCAGCTGCTGGGACACAGGTGTGTCCTGATGCCACCGTCTACTCCTTTGAGAAGGGGAGGACAGAGTGCATCAGGGAGTTTGGTGTGGCTTACATGCGGCAAGGAGAAGGTGCAGCCCCAAACTGGCTTTCACTTCTAGAACCTTTTGCTATTGCGGGAGCAGCTGCTGGAGCTTTTCAACCGAGCTGCAAGAGTGAAAAGTGTGATGGCATGTCTATCTGAGAAGGAAGGTTCGGTGCCGCAGCCTGTTGTGCACAATTTATATGCTGATAAGAGAAGGGGGTGCTTTTGGAACGTTTCCCTTCCTGACACTTCTGTCTCTGTGAGCTTTAGCTGCTTGGACTCAGGGATACCGAAGGTATGTGAAAGTGACTGGGATGCGAGAATCATGTTGCACAGGGAACAGGGAAGGTCAGCAAATGTTTCCTGTCCTGGCACATCTCTCAGTCTGAACTGCAGCTGCAGATGCTTCACTTCCGCCAAGGACTCTGCCACCTTGAGAGAAGGATGCGCTCTATGGAGTTGAGAAAGAAAGTGCGTCTCACTAGCTTCTTTCCTCTACTTCATAGACAGCAAAGGGGCTATGAAAGGCAGCACTGGCTTTTTGTTCTAGGACTTCTTCTTTACAAGCAGCTGCTGGATGTTTGGAAGGGGGTTTGGGATATGCAAAAATGAGAGGCTAAGATGGTAAGAGGGTAAGATGGAAGTCATCTGGCAAAAGCAGAGCTCACAAAAGGGCCAGCTGAGAAAGCTCTTGCTGCCTACAACTTCAACTGCACCCCTCAAAGCAGCAGCACACATGCTGCTCTCGGCACTTTCCTTCTCAGCTCTACGCACCATCCTAAGCCTTGCCTCTCCCACACTCAGGATCCAAAGACAACGGCACCAGGGACTGCTCACACACTAAAGGCACCAGGACAAAAGGCTCACCAGCTTGGCCTTTGCATTCCCGCTGACAGCTCCACAGCTTGAACCCAGAGAACTGCCTGCTGCCAACAGCCTTTCCAATCACTCTGAGCACCTCATGACAAGGAGTGTGGGGAATGAATCTCCAGCAGCCTCCTGCCCCAGGCTGTCCCCCGGGAGCAGCCCTGCTCCAGGCCGTGACTGCCACCTGCACAGCCAAAGGACCCAGAGCCGGTGTTACACACCACGGCTGTGCCTGGCACAGAGACACCAGTGGCCACACAAGTGGCCATGGCACTGTCCACACACAGTCCCTGCTGCTGCTCCCCCAGCCGCTGGCACCAACTCCCAGCCACCCACTCCTAAAGCCACGGGGCCCACTGGGACACTGCGGGGGCTCGTGGAAGCCAGCGGCCATTGTGACACAGCGGGGCTGCACAGAGCCCACGGTGCTTTGTGACCCGTGGCTCCCAGGAGAGCCTTTGTGATGCTGGGGAACTACAAGGAAGCCTGGCTCCTCTGTGACACCACCACAGAAGCTCAGGGGAGCCCTGGAGACCGTGCTGATGCTATTGAACCTGATGCAACCCTGCCTCCTCTGTGACACCACAGAAGCTCTTGGAGCCCTGGAGACCGTGCTGATGCTATGGAACCTGATGCAACCCTGCCTCCTCTGTGACACCACAGAACCTCTGGGAGCCCTGGAGACCGTGCTGATGCTATGGAACCTGATGCAACCCTGCCTCCACTGTGACACCACAGAAGCTCAGGGAGCCCTGGAGACTGTGGTGATGCTATGGAACCTGATGCAACCCTGCCTCCACTGTGACACCACAGAACCTCTGGGAGCCCTGGAGACCGTGCTGATGCTATGGAACCTGATGCAACCCTGCCTCCACTGTGACACCACAGAAGCTCGGGGAGCTCTGCAGACCGTGGGGATGCTGGCGAAGCTGACGGAACCCTGGGCACCACAGTGACGCTATGGAACCTGGTGGAACCGAGGGGCCACAGTGACGCTGTGGGGCCTTTTGGAAGCAACAGGACCCTGGTGGGAAGCCACGGGATGATTAATCCTGCACGAACCTGCTCCAGGTGGGCTCCTCTCTCCCGGCTTCCACAGGTGCTGCTAGGATCCCACTCCGGCACTGGCTTGGCACGGGCTGACGGCTTCCTTTGGCAATGGCTCTGCTCCAGGATGGCATGCTGCAGAGAATGCAGGTAGATTTTGTGCTCACTCCTGGCATGCAGCTGGACAATAAAGCCTGATCCAGCCCCCCCTCAGCATATGTCCGGCTCTGGCATTGGGGCGGGGCAACTTTGGGAGCAGCCCCAGCCCTGCTCCTGCTCCCGGCTGGGCACCCAGCTGCTGGGACACAGGTGTGTCCTGATGCCACCGTCTACTCCTTTGAGAAGGGGAGGACAGAGTGCATCAGGGAGTTTGGTGTGGCTTACATGCGGCAAGGAGAAGGTGCAGCCCCAAACTGGCTTTCACTTCTAGAACCTTTTGCTATTGCGGGAGCAGCTGCTGGAGCTTTTCAACCGAGCTGCAAGAGTGAAAAGTGTGATGGCATGTCTATCTGAGAAGGAAGGTTCGGTGCCGCAGCCTGTTGTGCACAATTTATATGCTGATAAGAGAAGGGGGTGCTTTTGCAACGTTTTCCTTCCTGACACTTCTGTCTCTGTGAGCTTTAGCTGCTTGGACTCAGGGATACCGAAGGTATGTGAAAGTGACTGGGATGCGAGAATCATGTTGCACAGGGAACAGGGAAGGTCAGCAAATGTTTCCTGTCCTGGCACATCTCTCAGTCTGAACTGCAGCTGCAGATGCTTCACTTCCGCCAAGGACTCTGCCACCTTGAGAGAAGGATGCGCTCTATGGAGTTGAGAAAGAAAGTGCGTCTCACTAGCTTCTTTCCTCTACTTCATAGACAGCAAAGGGGCTATGAAAGGCAGCACTGGCTTTTTGTTCTAGGACTTCTTCTTTACAAGCAGCTGCTGGATGTTTGGAAGGGGGTTTGGGATATGCAAAAATGAGAGGCTAAGATGGTAAGAGGGTAAGATGGAAGTCATCTGGCAAAAGCAGAGCTCACAAAAGGGCCAGCTGAGAAAGCTCTTGCTGCCTACAACTTCAACTGCACCCCTCAAAGCAGCAGCACACACGCTGCTCTCGGCACTTTCCTTCTCAGCTCTACGCACCATCCTAAGCCTTGCCTCTCCCACACTCAGGATCCAAAGACAACGGCACCAGGGACTGCTCACACACTAAAGGCACCAGGACAAAAGGCTCACCAGCTTGGCCTTTGCATTCCCGCTGACAGCTCCACAGCTTGAACCCAGAGAACTGCCTGCTGCCAACAGCCTTTCCAATCACTCTGAGCACCTCATGACAAGGAGTGTGGGGAATGAATCTCCAGCAGCCTCCTGCCCCAGGCTGTCCCCCGGGAGCAGCCCTGCTCCAGGCCGTGACTGCCACCTGCACAGCCAAAGGACCCAGAGCCGGTGTTACACACCACGGCTGTGCCTGGCACAGAGACACCAGTGGCCACACAAGTGGCCATGGCACTGTCCACACACAGTCCCTGCTGCTGCTCCCCCAGCCGCTGGCACCAACTCCCAGCCACCCACTCCTAAAGCCACGGGGCCCACTGGGACACTGCGGGGGCTCGTGGAAGCCAGCGGCCATTGTGACACAGCGGGGCTGCACAGAGCCCACGGTGCTTTGTGACCCGTGGCTCCCAGGAGAGCCTTTGTGATGCTGGGGAACTACAAGGAAGCCTGGCTCCTCTGTGACACCACCACAGAAGCTCAGGGGAGCCCTGGAGACCGTGCTGATGCTATTGAACCTGATGCAACCCTGCCTCCTCTGTGACACCACAGAAGCTCTTGGAGCCCTGGAGACCGTGCTGATGCTATGGAACCTGATGCAACCCTGCCTCCTCTGTGACACCACAGAACCTCTGGGAGCCCTGGAGACCGTGCTGATGCTATGGAACCTGATGCAACCCTGCCTCCACTGTGACACCACAGAAGCTCAGGGAGCCCTGGAGACTGTGGTGATGCTATGGAACCTGATGCAACCCTGCCTCCACTGTGACACCACAGAACCTCTGGGAGCCCTGGAGACCGTGCTGATGCTATGGAACCTGATGCAACCCTGCCTCCACTGTGACACCACAGAAGCTCGGGGAGCTCTGCAGACCGTGGGGATGCTGGCGAAGCTGACGGAACCCTGGGCACCACAGTGACGCTATGGAACCTGGTGGAACCGAGGGGCCACAGTGACGCTGTGGGGCCTTTTGGAAGCAACAGGACCCTGGTGGGAAGCCACGGGATGATTAATCCTGCACGAACCTGCTCCAGGTGGGCTCCTCTCTCCCGGCTTCCACAGGTGCTGCTAGGATCCCACTCCGGCACTGGCTTGGCACGGGCTGACGGCTTCCTTTGGCAATGGCTCTGCTCCAGGATGGCATGCTGCAGAGAATGCAGGTAGATTTTGTGCTCACTCCTGGCATGCAGCTGGACAATAAAGCCTGATCCAGCCCCCCCTCAGCATATGTCCGGCTCTGGCATTGGGGCGGGGCAACTTTGGGAGCAGCCCCAGCCCTGCTCCTGCTCCCGGCTGGGCACCCAGCTGCTGGGACACAGGTGTGTCCTGATGCCACCGTCTACTCCTTTGAGAAGGGGAGGACAGAGTGCATCAGGGAGTTTGGTGTGGCTTACATGCGGCAAGGAGAAGGTGCAGCCCCAAACTGGCTTTCACTTCTAGAACCTTTTGCTATTGCGGGAGCAGCTGCTGGAGCTTTTCAACCGAGCTGCAAGAGTGAAAAGTGTGATGGCATGTCTATCTGAGAAGGAAGGTTCGGTGCCGCAGCCTGTTGTGCACAATTTATATGCTGATAAGAGAAGGGGGTGCTTTTGCAACGTTTTCCTTCCTGACACTTCTGTCTCTGTGAGCTTTAGCTGCTTGGACTCAGGGATACCGAAGGTATGTGAAAGTGACTGGGATGCGAGAATCATGTTGCACAGGGAACAGGGAAGGTCAGCAAATGTTTCCTGTCCTGGCACATCTCTCAGTCTGAACTGCAGCTGCAGATGCTTCACTTCCGCCAAGGACTCTGCCACCTTGAGAGAAGGATGCGCTCTATGGAGTTGAGAAAGAAAGTGCGTCTCACTAGCTTCTTTCCTCTACTTCATAGACAGCAAAGGGGCTATGAAAGGCAGCACTGGCTTTTTGTTCTAGGACTTCTTCTTTACAAGCAGCTGCTGGATGTTTGGAAGGGGGTTTGGGATATGCAAAAATGAGAGGCTAAGATGGTAAGAGGGTAAGATGGAAGTCATCTGGCAAAAGCAGAGCTCACAAAAGGGCCAGCTGAGAAAGCTCTTGCTGCCTACAACTTCAACTGCACCCCTCAAAGCAGCAGCACACACGCTGCTCTCGGCACTTTCCTTCTCAGCTCTACGCACCATCCTAAGCCTTGCCTCTCCCACACTCAGGATCCAAAGACAACGGCACCAGGGACTGCTCACACACTAAAGGCACCAGGACAAAAGGCTCACCAGCTTGGCCTTTGCATTCCCGCTGACAGCTCCACAGCTTGAACCCAGAGAACTGCCTGCTGCCAACAGCCTTTCCAATCACTCTGAGCACCTCATGACAAGGAGTGTGGGGAATGAATCTCCAGCAGCCTCCTGCCCCAGGCTGTCCCCCGGGAGCAGCCCTGCTCCAGGCCGTGACTGCCACCTGCACAGCCAAAGGACCCAGAGCCGGTGTTACACACCACGGCTGTGCCTGGCACAGAGACACCAGTGGCCACACAAGTGGCCATGGCACTGTCCACACACAGTCCCTGCTGCTGCTCCCCCAGCCGCTGGCACCAACTCCCAGCCACCCACTCCTAAAGCCACGGGGCCCACTGGGACACTGCGGGGGCTCGTGGAAGCCAGCGGCCATTGTGACACAGCGGGGCTGCACAGAGCCCACGGTGCTTTGTGACCCGTGGCTCCCAGGAGAGCCTTTGTGATGCTGGGGAACTACAAGGAAGCCTGGCTCCTCTGTGACACCACCACAGAAGCTCAGGGGAGCCCTGGAGACCGTGCTGATGCTATTGAACCTGATGCAACCCTGCCTCCTCTGTGACACCACAGAAGCTCTTGGAGCCCTGGAGACCGTGCTGATGCTATGGAACCTGATGCAACCCTGCCTCCTCTGTGACACCACAGAACCTCTGGGAGCCCTGGAGACCGTGCTGATGCTATGGAACCTGATGCAACCCTGCCTCCACTGTGACACCACAGAAGCTCAGGGAGCCCTGGAGACTGTGGTGATGCTATGGAACCTGATGCAACCCTGCCTCCACTGTGACACCACAGAACCTCTGGGAGCCCTGGAGACCGTGCTGATGCTATGGAACCTGATGCAACCCTGCCTCCACTGTGACACCACAGAAGCTCGGGGAGCTCTGCAGACCGTGGGGATGCTGGCGAAGCTGACGGAACCCTGGGCACCACAGTGACGCTATGGAACCTGGTGGAACCGAGGGGCCACAGTGACGCTGTGGGGCCTTTTGGAAGCAACAGGACCCTGGTGGGAAGCCACGGGATGATTAATCCTGCACGAACCTGCTCCAGGTGGGCTCCTCTCTCCCGGCTTCCACAGGTGCTGCTAGGATCCCACTCCGGCACTGGCTTGGCACGGGCTGACGGCTTCCTTTGGCAATGGCTCTGCTCCAGGATGGCATGCTGCAGAGAATGCAGGTAGATTTTGTGCTCACTCCTGGCATGCAGCTGGACAATAAAGCCTGATCCAGCCCCCCCTCAGCATATGTCCGGCTCTGGCATTGGGGCGGGGCAACTTTGGGAGCAGCCCCAGCCCTGCTCCTGCTCCCGGCTGGGCACCCAGCTGCTGGGACACAGGTGTGTCCTGATGCCACCGTCTACTCCTTTGAGAAGGGGAGGACAGAGTGCATCAGGGAGTTTGGTGTGGCTTACATGCGGCAAGGAGAAGGTGCAGCCCCAAACTGGCTTTCACTTCTAGAACCTTTTGCTATTGCGGGAGCAGCTGCTGGAGCTTTTCAACCGAGCTGCAAAAGTGAAAAGTGTGATGGCATGTCTATCTGAGAAGGAAGGTTCGGTGCCGCAGCCTGTTGTGCACAATTTATATGCTGATAAGAGAAGGGGGTGCTTTTGGAACGTTTTCCTTCCTGACACTTCTGTCTCTGTGAGCTTTAGCTGCTTGGACTCAGGGATACCGAAGGTATGTGAAAGTGACTGGGATGCGAGAATCATGTTGCACAGGGAACAGGGAAGGTCAGCAAATGTTTCCTGTCCTGGCACATCTCTCAGTCTGAACTGCAGCTGCAGATGCTTCACTTCCGCCAAGGACTCTGCCACCTTGAGAGAAGGATGCGCTCTATGGAGTTGAGAAAGAAAGTGCGTCTCACTAGCTTCTTTCCTCTACTTCATAGACAGCAAAGGGGCTATGAAAGGCAGCACTGGCTTTTTGTTCTAGGACTTCTTCTTTACAAGCAGCTGCTGGATGTTTGGAAGGGGGTTTGGGATATGCAAAAATGAGAGGCTAAGATGGTAAGAAGGTAAGATGGAAGTCATCTGGCAAAAGCAGAGCTCACAAAAGGGCCAGCTGAGAAAGCTCTTGCTGCCTACAACTTCAACTGCACCCCTCAAAGCAGCAGCACACACGCTGCTCTCGGCACTTTCCTTCTCAGCTCTACGCACCATCCTAAGCCTTGCCTCTCCCACACTCAGGATCCAAAGACAACGGCACCAGGGACTGCTCACACACTAAAGGCACCAGGACAAAAGGCTCACCAGCTTGGCCTTTGCATTCCCGCTGACAGCTCCACAGCTTGAACCCAGAGAACTGCCTGCTGCCAACAGCCTTTCCAATCACTCTGAGCACCTCATGACAAGGAGTGTGGGGAATGAATCTCCAGCAGCCTCCTGCCCCAGGCTGTCCCCCGGGAGCAGCCCTGCTCCAGGCCGTGACTGCCACCTGCACAGCCAAAGGACCCAGAGCCGGTGTTACACACCACGGCTGTGCCTGGCACAGAGACACCAGTGGCCACACAAGTGGCCATGGCACTGTCCACACACAGTCCCTGCTGCTGCTCCCCCAGCCGCTGGCACCAACTCCCAGCCACCCACTCCTAAAGCCACGGGGCCCACTGGGACACTGCGGGGGCTCGTGGAAGCCAGCGGCCATTGTGACACAGCGGGGCTGCACAGAGCCCACGGTGCTTTGTGACCCGTGGCTCCCAGGAGAGCCTTTGTGATGCTGGGGAACTACAAGGAAGCCTGGCTCCTCTGTGACACCACCACAGAAGCTCAGGGGAGCCCTGGAGACCGTGCTGATGCTATTGAACCTGATGCAACCCTGCCTCCTCTGTGACACCACAGAAGCTCTTGGAGCCCTGGAGACCGTGGTGATGCTATGGAACCTGATGCAACCCTGCCTCCTCTGTGACACCACAGAACCTCTGGGAGCCCTGGAGACCGTGCTGATGCTATGGAACCTGATGCAACCCTGCCTCCACTGTGACACCACAGAAGCTCAGGGAGCCCTGGAGACTGTGGTGATGCTATGGAACCTGATGCAACCCTGCCTCCACTGTGACACCACAGAACCTCTGGGAGCCCTGGAGACTGTGCTGATGCTATGGAACCTGATGCAACCCTGCCTCCACTGTGACACCACAGAAGCTCGGGGAGCTCTGCAGACCGTGGGGATGCTGGCGAAGCTGACGGAACCCTGGGCACCACAGTGACGCTATGGAACCTGGTGGAACCGAGGGGCCACAGTGACACTGTGGGGCCTTTTGGAAGCAACAGGACCCTGGTGGGAAGCCACGGGATGATTAATCCTGCACGAACCTGCTCCAGGTGGGCTCCTCTCTCCCGGCTTCCACAGGTGCTGCTAGGATCCCACTCCGGCACTGGCTTGGCACGGGCTGACGGCTTCCTTTGGCAATGGCTCTGCTCCAGGATGGCATGCTGCAGAGAATGCAGGTAGATTTTGTGCTCACTCCTGGCATGCAGCTGGACAATAAAGCCTGATCCAGCCCCCCCTCAGCATATGTCCGGCTCTGGCATTGGGGCGGGGCAACTTTGGGAGCAGCCCCAGCCCTGCTCCTGCTCCCGGCTGGGCACCCAGCTGCTGGGACACAGGTGTGTCCTGATGCCACCGTCTACTCCTTTGAGAAGGGGAGGACAGAGTGCATCAGGGAGTTTGGTGTGGCTTACATGCGGCAAGGAGAAGGTGCAGCCCCAAACTGGCTTTCACTTCTAGAACCTTTTGCTATTGCGGGAGCAGCTGCTGGAGCTTTTCAACCGAGCTGCAAGAGTGAAAAGTGTGATGGCATGTCTATCTGAGAAGGAAGGTTCGGTGCCGCAGCCTGTTGTGCACAATTTATATGCTGATAAGAGAAGGGGGTGCTTTTGCAACGTTTTCCTTCCTGACACTTCTGTCTCTGTGAGCTTTAGCTGCTTGGACTCAGGGATACCGAAGGTATGTGAAAGTGACTGGGATGCGAGAATCATGTTGCACAGGGAACAGGGAAGGTCAGCAAATGTTTCCTGTCCTGGCACATCTCTCAGTCTGAACTGCAGCTGCAGATGCTTCACTTCCGCCAAGGACTCTGCCACCTTGAGAGAAGGATGCGCTCTATGGAGTTGAGAAAGAAAGTGCGTCTCACTAGCTTCTTTCCTCTACTTCATAGACAGCAAAGGGGCTATGAAAGGCAGCACTGGCTTTTTGTTCTAGGACTTCTTCTTTACAAGCAGCTGCTGGATGTTTGGAAGGGGGTTTGGGATATGCAAAAATGAGAGGCTAAGATGGTAAGAGGGTAAGATGGAAGTCATCTGGCAAAAGCAGAGCTCACAAAAGGGCCAGCTGAGAAAGCTCTTGCTGCCTACAACTTCAACTGCACCCCTCAAAGCAGCAGCACACACGCTGCTCTCGGCACTTTCCTTCTCAGCTCTACGCACCATCCTAAGCCTTGCCTCTCCCACACTCAGGATCCAAAGACAACGGCACCAGGGACTGCTCACACACTAAAGGCACCAGGACAAAAGGCTCACCAGCTTGGCCTTTGCATTCCCGCTGACAGCTCCACAGCTTGAACCCAGAGAACTGCCTGCTGCCAACAGCCTTTCCAATCACTCTGAGCACCTCATGACAAGGAGTGTGGGGAATGAATCTCCAGCAGCCTCCTGCCCCAGGCTGTCCCCCGGGAGCAGCCCTGCTCCAGGCCGTGACTGCCACCTGCACAGCCAAAGGACCCAGAGCCGGTGTTACACACCACGGCTGTGCCTGGCACAGAGACACCAGTGGCCACACAAGTGGCCATGGCACTGTCCACACACAGTCCCTGCTGCTGCTCCCCCAGCCGCTGGCACCAACTCCCAGCCACCCACTCCTAAAGCCACGGGGCCCACTGGGACACTGCGGGGGCTCGTGGACGCCAGCGGCCATTGTGACACAGCGGGGCTGCACAGAGCCCACGGTGCTTTGTGACCCGTGGCTCCCAGGAGAGCCTTTGTGATGCTGGGGAACTACAAGGAAGCCTGCCTCCTCTGTGACACCACCACAGAAGCTCAGGGGAGCCCTGGAGACTGTGCTGATGCTATTGAACCTGATGCAACCCTGCCTCCTCTGTGACACCACAGAAGCTCTTGGAGCCCTGGAGACCGTGGTGATGCTATGGAACCTGATGCAACCCTGCCTCCTCTGTGACACCACAGAACCTCTGGGAGCTCTGGAGACCGTGCTGATGCTATGGAACCTGATGCAACCCTGCCTCCACTGTGACACCACAGAAGCTCAGGGAGCCCTGGAGACTGTGGTGATGCTATGGAACCTGATGCAACCCTGCCTCCACTGTGACACCACAGAACCTCTGGGAGCCCTGGAGACCGTGCTGATGCTATGGAACCTGATGCAACCCTGCCTCCACTGTGACACCACAGAAGCTCGGGGAGCTCTGCAGACCGTGGGGATGCTGGCGAAGCTGACGGAACCCTGGGCACCACAGTGATGCTATGGAACCTGGTGGAACCGAGGGGCCACAGTGACACTGTGGGGCCTTTTGGAAGCAACAGGACCCTGGTGGGAAGCCACGGGATGATTAATCCTGCACGAACCTGCTCCAGGTGGGCTCCTCTCTCCCGGCTTCCACAGGTGCTGCTAGGATCCCACTCCGGCACTGGCTTGGCACGGGCTGACGGCTTCCTTTGGCAATGGCTCTGCTCCAGGATGGCATGCTGCAGAGAATGCAGGTAGATTTTGTGCTCACTCCTGGCATGCAGCTGGACAATAAAGCCTGATCCAGCCCCCCCTCAGCATATGTCCGGCTCTGGCATTGGGGCGGGGCAACTTTGGGAGCAGCCCCAGCCCTGCTCCTGCTCCCGGCTGGGCACCCAGCTGCTGGGACACAGGTGTGTCCTGATGCCACCGTCTACTCCTTTGAGAAGGGGAGGACAGAGTGCATCAGGGAGTTTGGTGTGGCTTACATGCGGCAAGGAGAAGGTGCAGCCCCAAACTGGCTTTCACTTCTAGAACCTTTTGCTATTGCGGGAGCAGCTGCTGGAGCTTTTCAACCGAGCTGCAAAAGTGAAAAGTGTGATGGCATGTCTATCTGAGAAGGAAGGTTCGGTGCCGCAGCCTGTTGTGCACAATTTATATGCTGATAAGAGAAGGGGGTGCTTTTGGAACGTTTTCCTTCCTGACACTTCTGTCTCTGTGAGCTTTAGCTGCTTGGACTCAGGGATACCGAAGGTATGTGAAAGTGACTGGGATGCGAGAATCATGTTGCACAGGGAACAGGGAAGGTCAGCAAATGTTTCCTGTCCTGGCACATCTCTCAGTCTGAACTGCAGCTGCAGATGCTTCACTTCCGCCAAGGACTCTGCCACCTTGAGAGAAGGATGCGCTCTATGGAGTTGAGAAAGAAAGTGCGTCTCACTAGCTTCTTTCCTCTACTTCATAGACAGCAAAGGGGCTATGAAAGGCAGCACTGGCTTTTTGTTCTAGGACTTCTTCTTTACAAGCAGCTGCTGGATGTTTGGAAGGGGGTTTGGGATATGCAAAAATGAGAGGCTAAGATGGTAAGAGGGTAAGATGGAAGTCATCTGGCAAAAGCAGAGCTCACAAAAGGGCCAGCTGAGAAAGCTCTTGCTGCCTACAACTTCAACTGCACCCCTCAAAGCAGCAGCACACACGCTGCTCTCGGCACTTTCCTTCTCAGCTCTACGCACCATCCTAAGCCTTGCCTCTCCCACACTCAGGATCCAAAGACAACGGCACCAGGGACTGCTCACACACTAAAGGCACCAGGACAAAAGGCTCACCAGCTTGGCCTTTGCATTCCCGCTGACAGCTCCACAGCTTGAACCCAGAGAACTGCCTGCTGCCAACAGCCTTTCCAATCACTCTGAGCACCTCATGACAAGGAGTGTGGGGAATGAATCTCCAGCAGCCTCCTGCCCCAGGCTGTCCCCCGGGAGCAGCCCTGCTCCAGGCCGTGACTGCCACCTGCACAGCCAAAGGACCCAGAGCCGGTGTTACACACCACGGCTGTGCCTGGCACAGAGACACCAGTGGCCACACAAGTGGCCATGGCACTGTCCACACACAGTCCCTGCTGCTGCTCCCCCAGCCGCTGGCACCAACTCCCAGCCACCCACTCCTAAAGCCACGGGGCCCACTGGGACACTGCGGGGGCTCATGGAAGCCAGCGGCCATTGTGACACAGCGGGGCTGCACAGAGCCCACGGTGCTTTGTGACCCGTGGCTCCCAGGAGAGCCTTTGTGATGCTGGGGAACTACAAGGAAGCCTGGCTCCTCTGTGACACCACCACAGAAGCTCAGGGGAGCCCTGGAGACCGTGCTGATGCTATTGAACCTGATGCAACCCTGCCTCCTCTGTGACACCACAGAAGCTCTTGGAGCCCTGGAGACCGTGGTGATGCTATGGAACCTGATGCAACCCTGCCTCCACTGTGACACCACAGAAGCTCAGGGAGCCCTGGAGACTGTGGTGATGCTATGGAACCTGATGCAACCCTGCCTCCACTGTGACACCACAGAACCTCTGGGAGCCCTGGAGACCGTGCTGATGCTATGGAACCTGATGCAACCCTGCCTCCACTGTGACACCACAGAAGCTCGGGGAGCTCTGCAGACCGTGGGGATGCTGGCGAAGCTGACGGAACCCTGGGCACCACAGTGACGCTATGGAACCTGGTGGAACCGAGGGGCCACAGTGACACTGTGGGGCCTTTTGGAAGCAACAGGACCCTGGTGGGAAGCCACGGGATGATTAATCCTGCACGAACCTGCTCCAGGTGGGCTCCTCTCTCCCGGCTTCCACAGGTGCTGCTAGGATCCCACTCCGGCACTGGCTTGGCACGGGCTCACGGCTTCCTTTGGCAATGGCTCTGCTCCAGGATGGCATGCTGCAGAGAATGCAGGTAGATTTTGTGCTCACTCCTGGCATGCAGCTGGACAATAAAGCCTGATCCAGCCCCCCCTCAGCATATGTCCGGCTCTGGCATTGGGGCGGGGCAACTTTGGGAGCAGCCCCAGCCCTGCTCCTGCTCCCGGCTGGGCACCCAGCTGCTGGGACACAGGTGTGTCCTGATGCCACCGTCTACTCCTTTGAGAAGGGGAGGACAGAGTGCATCAGGGAGTTTGGTGTGGCTTACATGCGGCAAGGAGAAGGTGCAGCCCCAAACTGGCTTTCACTTCTAGAACCTTTTGCTATTGCGGGAGCAGCTGCTGGAGCTTTTCAACCGAGCTGCAAGAGTGAAAAGTGTGATGGCATGTCTATCTGAGAAGGAAGGTTCGGTGCCGCAGCCTGTTGTGCACAATTTATATGCTGATAAGAGAAGGGGGTGCTTTTGGAACGTTTTCCTTCCTGACACTTCTGTCTCTGTGAGCTTTAGCTGCTTGGACTCAGGGATACCGAAGGTATGTGAAAGTGACTGGGATGCGAGAATCATGTTGCACAGGGAACAGGGAAGGTCAGCAAATGTTTCCTGTCCTGGCACATCTCTCAGTCTGAACTGCAGCTGCAGATGCTTCACTTCCGCCAAGGACTCTGCCACCTTGAGAGAAGGATGCGCTCTATGGAGTTGAGAAAGAAAGTGCGTCTCACTAGCTTCTTTCCTCTACTTCATAGACAGCAAAGGGGCTATGAAAGGCAGCACTGGCTTTTTGTTCTAGGACTTCTTCTTTACAAGCAGCTGCTGGATGTTTGGAAGGGGGTTTGGGATATGCAAAAATGAGAGGCTAAGATGGTAAGAGGGTAAGATGGAAGTCATCTGGCAAAAGCAGAGCTCACAAAAGGGCCAGCTGAGAAAGCTCTTGCTGCCTACAACTTCAACTGCACCCCTCAAAGCAGCAGCACACACGCTGCTCTCGGCACTTTCCTTCTCAGCTCTACGCACCATCCTAAGCCTTGCCTCTCCCACACTCAGGATCCAAAGACAACGGCACCAGGGACTGCTCACACACTAAAGGCACCAGGACAAAAGGCTCACCAGCTTGGCCTTTGCATTCCCGCTGACAGCTCCACAGCTTGAACCCAGAGAACTGCCTGCTGCCAACAGCCTTTCCAATCACTCTGAGCACCTCATGACAAGGAGTGTGGGGAATGAATCTCCAGCAGCCTCCTGCCCCAGGCTGTCCCCCGGGAGCAGCCCTGCTCCAGGCCGTGACTGCCACCTGCACAGCCAAAGGACCCAGAGCCGGTGTTACACACCACGGCTGTGCCTGGCACAGAGACACCAGTGGCCACACAAGTGGCCATGGCACTGTCCACACACAGTCCCTGCTGCTGCTCCCCCAGCCGCTGGCACCAACTCCCAGCCACCCACTCCTAAAGCCACGGGGCCCACTGGGACACTGCGGGGGCTCGTGGAAGCCAGCGGCCATTGTGACACAGCGGGGCTGCACAGAGCCCACGGTGCTTTGTGACCCGTGGCTCCCAGGAGAGCCTTTGTGATCCTGGGGAACTACAAGGAAGCCTGGCTCCTCTGTGACACCACCACAGAAGCTCAGGGGAGCCCTGGAGACCGTGCTGATGCTATTGAACCTGATGCAACCCTGCCTCCTCTGTGACACCACAGAAGCTCTTGGAGCCCTGGAGACCGTGCTGATGCTATGGAACCTGATGCAACCCTGCCTCCTCTGTGACACCACAGAACCTCTGGGAGCCCTGGAGACCGTGCTGATGCTATGGAACCTGATGCAACCCTGCCTCCACTGTGACACCACAGAAGCTCAGGGAGCCCTGGAGACTGTGGTGATGCTATGGAACCTGATGCAACCCTGCCTCCACTGTGACACCACAGAACCTCTGGGAGCCCTGGAGACCGTGCTGATGCTATGGAACCTGATGCAACCCTGCCTCCACTGTGACACCACAGAAGCTCAGGGAGCTCTGCAGACCGTGGGGATGCTGGCGAAGCTGACGGAACCCTGGGCACCACAGTGACGCTATGGAACCTGGTGGAACCGAGGGGCCACAGTGACACTGTGGGGCCTTTTGGAAGCAACAGGACCCTGGTGGGAAGCCACGGGATGATTAATCCTGCACGAACCTGCTCCAGGTGGGCTCCTCTCTCCCGGCTTCCACAGGTGCTGCTAGGATCCCACTCCGGCACTGGCTTGGCACGGGCTCACGGCTTCCTTTGGCAATGGCTCTGCTCCAGGATGGCATGCTGCAGAGAATGCAGGTAGATTTTGTGCTCACTCCTGGCATGCAGCTGGACAATAAAGCCTGATCCAGCCCCCCCTCAGCATATGTCCGGCTCTGGCATTGGGGCGGGGCAACTTTGGGAGCAGCCCCAGCCCTGCTCCTGCTCCCGGCTGGGCACCCAGCTGCTGGGACACAGGTGTGTCCTGATGCCACCGTCTACTCCTTTGAGAAGGGGAGGACAGAGTGCATCAGGGAGTTTGGTGTGGCTTACATGCGGCAAGGAGAAGGTGCAGCCCCAAACTGGCTTTCACTTCTAGAACCTTTTGCTATTGCGGGAGCAGCTGCTGGAGCTTTTCAACCGAGCTGCAAGAGTGAAAAGTGTGATGGCATGTCTATCTGAGAAGGAAGGTTCGGTGCCGCAGCCTGTTGTGCACAATTTATATGCTGATAAGAGAAGGGGGTGCTTTTGGAACGTTTTCCTTCCTGACACTTCTGTCTCTGTGAGCTTTAGCTGCTTGGACTCAGGGATACCGAAGGTATGTGAAAGTGACTGGGATGCGAGAATCATGTTGCACAGGGAACAGGGAAGGTCAGCAAATGTTTCCTGTCCTGGCACATCTCTCAGTCTGAACTGCAGCTGCAGATGCTTCACTTCCGCCAAGGACTCTGCCACCTTGAGAGAAGGATGCGCTCTATGGAGTTGAGAAAGAAAGTGCGTCTCACTAGCTTCTTTCCTCTACTTCATAGACAGCAAAGGGGCTATGAAAGGCAGCACTGGCTTTTTGTTCTAGGACTTCTTCTTTACAAGCAGCTGCTGGATGTTTGGAAGGGGGTTTGGGATATGCAAAAATGAGAGGCTAAGATGGTAAGAGGGTAAGATGGAAGTCATCTGGCAAAAGCAGAGCTCACAAAAGGGCCAGCTGAGAAAGCTCTTGCTGCCTACAACTTCAACTGCACCCCTCAAAGCAGCAGCACACACGCTGCTCTCGGCACTTTCCTTCTCAGCTCTACGCACCATCCTAAGCCTTGCCTCTCCCACACTCAGGATCCAAAGACAACGGCACCAGGGACTGCTCACACACTAAAGGCACCAGGACAAAAGGCTCACCAGCTTGGCCTTTGCATTCCCGCTGACAGCTCCACAGCTTGAACCCAGAGAACTGCCTGCTGCCAACAGCCTTTCCAATCACTCTGAGCACCTCATGACAAGGAGTGTGGGGAATGAATCTCCAGCAGCCTCCTGCCCCAGGCTGTCCCCCGGGAGCAGCCCTGCTCCAGGCCGTGACTGCCACCTGCACAGCCAAAGGACCCAGAGCCGGTGTTACACACCACGGCTGTGCCTGACACAGAGACACCAGTGGCCACACAAGTGGCCATGGCACTGTCCACACACAGTCCCTGCTGCTGCTCCCCCAGCCGCTGGCACCAACTCCCAGCCACCCACTCCTAAAGCCACGGGGCCCACTGGGACACTGCGGGGGCTCGTGGAAGCCAGCGGCCATTGTGACACAGCGGGGCTGCACAGAGCCCACGGTGCTTTGTGACCCGTGGCTCCCAGGAGAGCCTTTGTGATCCTGGGGAACTACAAGGAAGCCTGGCTCCTCTGTGACACCACCACAGAAGCTCAGGGGAGCCCTGGAGACCGTGCTGATGCTATTGAACCTGATGCAACCCTGCCTCCTCTGTGACACCACAGAAGCTCTTGGAGCCCTGGAGACCGTGGTGATGCTATGGAACCTGAGGCAACCCTGCCTCCTCTGTGACACCACAGAACCTCTGGGAGCCCTGGAGACCGTGCTGATGCTATGGAACCTGATGCAACCCTGCCTCCACTGTGACACCACAGAAGCTCAGGGAGCCCTGGAGACTGTGGTGATGCTATGGAACCTGATGCAACCCTGCCTCCACTGTGACACCACAGAACCTCTGGGAGCCCTTGAGACTGTGCTGATGCTATGGAACCTGATGCAACCCTGCCTCCACTGTGACACCACAGAAGCTCGGGGAGCTCTGCAGACCGTGGGGATGCTGGCGAAGCTGACGGAACCCTGGGCACCACAGTGACGCTATGGAACCTGGTGGAACCGAGGGGCCACAGTGACACTGTGGGGCCTTTTGGAAGCAACAGGACCCTGGTGGGAAGCCACGGGATGATTAATCCTGCACGAACCTGCTCCAGGTGGGCTCCTCTCTCCCGGCTTCCACAGGTGCTGCTAGGATCCCACTCCGGCACTGGCTTGGCACGGGCTCACGGCTTCCTTTGGCAATGGCTCTGCTCCAGGATGGCATGCTGCAGAGAATGCAGGTAGATTTTGTGCTCACTCCTGGCATGCAGCTGGACAATAAAGCCTGATCCAGCCCCCCCTCAGCATATGTCCGGCTCTGGCATTGGGGCGGGGCAACTTTGGGAGCAGCCCCAGCCCTGCTCCTGCTCCCGGCTGGGCACCCAGCTGCTGGGACACAGGTGTGTCCTGATGCCACCGTCTACTCCTTTGAGAAGGGGAGGACAGAGTGCATCAGGGAGTTTGGTGTGGCTTACATGCGGCAAGGAGAAGGTGCAGCCCCAAACTGGCTTTCACTTCTAGAACCTTTTGCTATTGCGGGAGCAGCTGCTGGAGCTTTTCAACCGAGCTGCAAGAGTGAAAAGTGTGATGGCATGTCTATCTGAGAAGGAAGGTTCGGTGCCGCAGCCTGTTGTGCACAATTTATATGCTGATAAGAGAAGGGGGTGCTTTTGGAACGTTTTCCTTCCTGACACTTCTGTCTCTGTGAGCTTTAGCTGCTTGGACTCAGGGATACCGAAGGTATGTGAAAGTGACTGGGATGCGAGAATCATGTTGCACAGGGAACAGGGAAGGTCAGCAAATGTTTCCTGTCCTGGCACATCTCTCAGTCTGAACTGCAGCTGCAGATGCTTCACTTCCGCCAAGGACTCTGCCACCTTGAGAGAAGGATGCGCTCTATGGAGTTGAGAAAGAAAGTGCGTCTCACTAGCTTCTTTCCTCTACTTCATAGACAGCAAAGGGGCTATGAAAGGCAGCACTGGCTTTTTGTTCTAGGACTTCTTCTTTACAAGCAGCTGCTGGATGTTTGGAAGGGGGTTTGGGATATGCAAAAATGAGAGGCTAAGATGGTAAGAGGGTAAGATGGAAGTCATCTGGCAAAAGCAGAGCTCACAAAAGGGCCAGCTGAGAAAGCTCTTGCTGCCTACAACTTCAACTGCACCCCTCAAAGCAGCAGCACACACGCTGCTCTCGGCACTTTCCTTCTCAGCTCTACGCACCATCCTAAGCCTTGCCTCTCCCACACTCAGGATCCAAAGACAACGGCACCAGGGACTGCTCACACACTAAAGGCACCAGGACAAAAGGCTCACCAGCTTGGCCTTTGCATTCCCGCTGACAGCTCCACAGCTTGAACCCAGAGAACTGCCTGCTGCCAACAGCCTTTCCAATCACTCTGAGCACCTCATGACAAGGAGTGTGGGGAATGAATCTCCAGCAGCCTCCTGCCCCAGGCTGTCCCCCGGGAGCAGCCCTGCTCCAGGCCGTGACTGCCACCTGCACAGCCAAAGGACCCAGAGCCGGTGTTACACACCACGGCTGTGCCTGGCACAGAGACACCAGTGGCCACACAAGTGGCCATGGCACTGTCCACACACAGTCCCTGCTGCTGCTCCCCCAGCCGCTGGCACCAACTCCCAGCCACCCACTCCTAAAGCCACGGGGCCCACTGGGACACTGCGGGGGCTCGTGGAAGCCAGCGGCCATTGTGACACAGCGGGGCTGCACAGAGCCCACGGTGCTTTGTGACCCGTGGCTCCCAGGAGAGCCTTTGTGATGCTGGGGAACTACAAGGAAGCCTGGCTCCTCTGTGACACCACCACAGAAGCTCAGGGGAGCCCTGGAGACTGTGCTGATGCTATTGAACCTGATGCAACCCTGCCTCCTCTGTGACACCACAGAAGCTCTTGGAGCCCTGGAGACCGTGGTGATGCTATGGAACCTGATGCAACCCTGCCTCCTCTGTGACACCACAGAACCTCTGGGAGCTCTGCAGACCGTGCTGATGCTATGGAACCTGATGCAACCCTGCCTCCACTGTGACACCACAGAAGCTCAGGGAGCCCTGGAGACTGTGGTGATGCTATGGAACCTGATGCAACCCTGCCTCCACTGTGACACCACAGAACCTCTGGGAGCCCTGGAGACCGTGCTGATGCTATGGAACCTGATGCAACCCTGCCTCCACTGTGACACCACAGAAGCTCGGGGAGCTCTGCAGACCGTGGGGATGCTGGCGAAGCTGACGGAACCCTGGGCACCACAGTGACGCTATGGAACCTGGTGGAACCGAGGGGCCACAGTGACACTGTGGGGCCTTTTGGAAGCAACAGGACCCTGGTGGGAAGCCACGGGATGATTAATCCTGCACGAACCTGCTCCAGGTGGGCTCCTCTCTCCCGGCTTCCACAGGTGCTGCTAGGATCCCACTCCGGCACTGGCTTGGCACGGGCTCACGGCTTCCTTTGGCAATGGCTCTGCTCCAGGATGGCATGCTGCAGAGAATGCAGGTAGATTTTGTGCTCACTCCTGGCATGCAGCTGGACAATAAAGCCTGATCCAGCCCCCCCTCAGCATATGTCCGGCTCTGGCATTGGGGCGGGGCAACTTTGGGAGCAGCCCCAGCCCTGCTCCTGCTCCCGGCTGGGCACCCAGCTGCTGGGACACAGGTGTGTCCTGATGCCACCGTCTACTCCTTTGAGAAGGGGAGGACAGAGTGCATCAGGGAGTTTGGTGTGGCTTACATGCGGCAAGGAGAAGGTGCAGCCCCAAACTGGCTTTCACTTCTAGAACCTTTTGCTATTGCGGGAGCAGCTGCTGGAGCTTTTCAACCGAGCTGCAAGAGTGAAAAGTGTGATGGCATGTCTATCTGAGAAGGAAGGTTCGGTGCCGCAGCCTGTTGTGCACAATTTATATGCTGATAAGAGAAGGGGGTGCTTTTGCAACGTTTTCCTTCCTGACACTTCTGTCTCTGTGAGCTTTAGCTGCTTGGACTCAGGGATACCGAAGGTATGTGAAAGTGACTGGGATGCGAGAATCATGTTGCACAGGGAACAGGGAAGGTCAGCAAATGTTTCCTGTCCTGGCACATCTCTCAGTCTGAACTGCAGCTGCAGATGCTTCACTTCCGCCAAGGACTCTGCCACCTTGAGAGAAGGATGCGCTCTATGGAGTTGAGAAAGAAAGTGCGTCTCACTAGCTTCTTTCCTCTACTTCATAGACAGCAAAGGGGCTATGAAAGGCAGCACTGGCTTTTTGTTCTAGGACTTCTTCTTTACAAGCAGCTGCTGGATGTTTGGAAGGGGGTTTGGGATATGCAAAAATGAGAGGCTAAGATGGTAAGAGGGTAAGATGGAAGTCATCTGGCAAAAGCAGAGCTCACAAAAGGGCCAGCTGAGAAAGCTCTTGCTGCCTACAACTTCAACTGCACCCCTCAAAGCAGCAGCACACACGCTGCTCTCGGCACTTTCCTTCTCAGCTCTACGCACCATCCTAAGCCTTGCCTCTCCCACACTCAGGATCCAAAGACAACGGCACCAGGGACTGCTCACACACTAAAGGCACCAGGACAAAAGGCTCACCAGCTTGGCCTTTGCATTCCCGCTGACAGCTCCACAGCTTGAACCCAGAGAACTGCCTGCTGCCAACAGCCTTTCCAATCACTCTGAGCACCTCATGACAAGGAGTGTGGGGAATGAATCTCCAGCAGCCTCCTGCCCCAGGCTGTCCCCCGGGAGCAGCCCTGCTCCAGGCCGTGACTGCCACCTGCACAGCCAAAGGACCCAGAGCCGGTGTTACACACCACGGCTGTGCCTGGCACAGAGACACCAGTGGCCACACAAGTGGCCATGGCACTGTCCACACACAGTCCCTGCTGCTGCTCCCCCAGCCGCTGGCACCAACTCCCAGCCACCCACTCCTAAAGCCACGGGGCCCACTGGGACACTGCGGGGGCTCGTGGAAGCCAGCGGCCATTGTGACACAGCGGGGCTGCACAGAGCCCACGGTGCTTTGTGACCCGTGGCTCCCAGGAGAGCCTTTGTGATGCTGGGGAACTACAAGGAAGCCTGGCTCCTCTGTGACACCACCACAGAAGCTCAGGGGAGCCCTGGAGACTGTGCTGATGCTATTGAACCTGATGCAACCCTGCCTCCTCTGTGACACCACAGAAGCTCTTGGAGCCCTGGAGACCGTGGTGATGCTATGGAACCTGATGCAACCCTGCCTCCTCTGTGACACCACAGAACCTCTGGGAGCTCTGCAGACCGTGCTGATGCTATGGAACCTGATGCAACCCTGCCTCCACTGTGACACCACAGAAGCTCAGGGAGCCCTGGAGACTGTGGTGATGCTATGGAACCTGATGCAACCCTGCCTCCACTGTGACACCACAGAACCTCTGGGAGCCCTGGAGACTGTGCTGATGCTATGGAACCTGATGCAACCCTGCCTCCACTGTGACACCACAGAAGCTCGGGGAGCTCTGCAGACCGTGGGGATGCTGGCGAAGCTGACGGAACCCTGGGCACCACAGTGACGCTATGGAACCTGGTGGAACCGAGGGGCCACAGTGACACTGTGGGGCCTTTTGGAAGCAACAGGACCCTGGTGGGAAGCCACGGGATGATTAATCCTGCACGAACCTGCTCCAGCTGGGCTCCTCTCTCCCGGCTTCCACAGGTGCTGCTAGGATCCCACTCCGGCACTGGCTTGGCACGGGCTCACGGCTTCCTTTGGCAATGGCTCTGCTCCAGGATGGCATGCTGCAGAGAATGCAGGTAGATTTTGTGCTCACTCCTGGCATGCAGCTGGACAATAAAGCCTGATCCAGCCCCCCCTCAGCATATGTCCGGCTCTGGCATTGGGGCGGGGCAACTTTGGGAGCAGCCCCAGCCCTGCTCCTGCTCCCGGCTGGGCACCCAGCTGCTGGGACACAGGTGTGTCCTGATGCCACCGTCTACTCCTTTGAGAAGGGGAGGACAGAGTGCATCAGGGAGTTTGGTGTGGCTTACATGCGGCAAGGAGAAGGTGCAGCCCCAAACTGGCTTTCACTTCTAGAACCTTTTGCTATTGCGGGAGCAGCTGCTGGAGCTTTTCAACCGAGCTGCAAGAGTGAAAAGTGTGATGGCATGTCTATCTGAGAAGGAAGGTTCGGTGCCGCAGCCTGTTGTGCACAATTTATATGCTGATAAGAGAAGGGGGTGCTTTTGGAACGTTTTCCTTCCTGACACTTCTGTCTCTGTGAGCTTTAGCTGCTTGGACTCAGGGATACCGAAGGTATGTGAAAGTGACTGGGATGCGAGAATCATGTTGCACAGGGAACAGGGAAGGTCAGCAAATGTTTCCTGTCCTGGCACATCTCTCAGTCTGAACTGCAGCTGCAGATGCTTCACTTCCGCCAAGGACTCTGCCACCTTGAGAGAAGGATGCGCTCTATGGAGTTGAGAAAGAAAGTGCGTCTCACTAGCTTCTTTCCTCTACTTCATAGACAGCAAAGGGGCTATGAAAGGCAGCACTGGCTTTTTGTTCTAGGACTTCTTCTTTACAAGCAGCTGCTGGATGTTTGGAAGGGGGTTTGGGATATGCAAAAATGAGAGGCTAAGATGGTAAGAGGGTAAGATGGAAGTCATCTGGCAAAAGCAGAGCTCACAAAAGGGCCAGCTGAGAAAGCTCTTGCTGCCTACAACTTCAACTGCACCCCTCAAAGCAGCAGCACACACGCTGCTCTCGGCACTTTCCTTCTCAGCTCTACGCACCATCCTAAGCCTTGCCTCTCCCACACTCAGGATCCAAAGACAACGGCACCAGGGACTGCTCACACACTAAAGGCACCAGGACAAAAGGCTCACCAGCTTGGCCTTTGCATTCCCGCTGACAGCTCCACAGCTTGAACCCAGAGAACTGCCTGCTGCCAACAGCCTTTCCAATCACTCTGAGCACCTCATGACAAGGAGTGTGGGGAATGAATCTCCAGCAGCCTCCTGCCCCAGGCTGTCCCCCGGGAGCAGCCCTGCTCCAGGCCGTGACTGCCACCTGCACAGCCAAAGGACCCAGAGCCGGTGTTACACACCACGGCTGTGCCTGGCACAGAGACACCAGTGGCCACACAAGTGGCCATGGCACTGTCCACACACAGTCCCTGCTGCTGCTCCCCCAGCCGCTGGCACCAACTCCCAGCCACCCACTCCTAAAGCCACGGGGCCCACTGGGACACTGCGGGGGCTCGTGGAAGCCAGCGGCCATTGTGACACAGCGGGGCTGCACAGAGCCCACGGTGCTTTGTGACCCGTGGCTCCCAGGAGAGCCTTTGTGATGCTGGGGAACTACAAGGAAGCCTGGCTCCTCTGTGACACCACCACAGAAGCTCAGGGGAGCCCTGGAGACCGTGCTGATGCTATTGAACCTGATGCAACCCTGCCTCCTCTGTGACAACACAGAAGCTCTTGGAGCCCTGGAGACCGTGGTGATGCTATGGAACCTGATGCAACCCTGCCTCCTCTGTGACACCACAGAACCTCTGGGAGCCCTGGAGACCGTGCTGATGCTATGGAACCTGATGCAACCCTGCCTCCACTGTGACACCACAGAAGCTCAGGGAGCCCTGGAGACTGTGGTGATGCTATGGAACCTGATGCAACCCTGCCTCCACTGTGACACCACAGAACCTCTGGGAGCCCTGGAGACCGTGCTGATGCTATGGAACCTGATGCAACCCTGCCTCCACTGTGACACCACAGAAGCTCGGGGAGCTCTGCAGACCGTGGGGATGCTGGCGAAGCTGACGGAACCCTGGGCACCACAGTGACGCTATGGAACCTGGTGGAACCGAGGGGCCACAGTGACACTGTGGGGCCTTTTGGAAGCAACAGGACCCTGGTGGGAAGCCACGGGATGATTAATCCTGCACGAACCTGCTCCAGGTGGGCTCCTCTCTCCCGGCTTCCACAGGTGCTGCTAGGATCCCACTCCGGCACTGGCTTGGCACGGGCTCACGGCTTCCTTTGGCAATGGCTCTGCTCCAGGATGGCATGCTGCAGAGAATGCAGGTAGATTTTGTGCTCACTCCTGGCATGCAGCTGGACAATAAAGCCTGATCCAGCCCCCCCTCAGCATATGTCCGGCTCTGGCATTGGGGCGGGGCAACTTTGGGAGCAGCCCCAGCCCTGCTCCTGCTCCCGGCTGGGCACCCAGCTGCTGGGACACAGGTGTGTCCTGATGCCACCGTCTACTCCTTTGAGAAGGGGAGGACAGAGTGCATCAGGGAGTTTGGTGTGGCTTACATGCGGCAAGGAGAAGGTGCAGCCCCAAACTGGCTTTCACTTCTAGAACCTTTTGCTATTGCGGGAGCAGCTGCTGGAGCTTTTCAACCGAGCTGCAAGAGTGAAAAGTGTGATGGCATGTCTATCTGAGAAGGAAGGTTCGGTGCCGCAGCCTGTTGTGCACAATTTATATGCTGATAAGAGAAGGGGGTGCTTTTGCAACGTTTTCCTTCCTGACACTTCTGTCTCTGTGAGCTTTAGCTGCTTGGACTCAGGGATACCGAAGGTATGTGAAAGTGACTGGGATGCGAGAATCATGTTGCACAGGGAACAGGGAAGGTCAGCAAATGTTTCCTGTCCTGGCACATCTCTCAGTCTGAACTGCAGCTGCAGATGCTTCACTTCCGCCAAGGACTCTGCCACCTTGAGAGAAGGATGCGCTCTATGGAGTTGAGAAAGAAAGTGCGTCTCACTAGCTTCTTTCCTCTACTTCATAGACAGCAAAGGGGCTATGAAAGGCAGCACTGGCTTTTTGTTCTAGGACTTCTTCTTTACAAGCAGCTGCTGGATGTTTGGAAGGGGGTTTGGGATATGCAAAAATGAGAGGCTAAGATGGTAAGAGGGTAAGATGGAAGTCATCTGGCAAAAGCAGAGCTCACAAAAGGGCCAGCTGAGAAAGCTCTTGCTGCCTACAACTTCAACTGCACCCCTCAAAGCAGCAGCACACACGCTGCTCTCGGCACTTTCCTTCTCAGCTCTACGCACCATCCTAAGCCTTGCCTCTCCCACACTCAGGATCCAAAGACAACGGCACCAGGGACTGCTCACACACTAAAGGCACCAGGACAAAAGGCTCACCAGCTTGGCCTTTGCATTCCCACTGACAGCTCCACAGCTCGAACCCAGAGAACTGCCTGCTGCCAACAGCCTTTCCAATCACTCCGAGCACCTCATGACAAGGAGCTGCAGCGTGTGGGGAATGAATCTCCAGCAGCCTCCTGCCCCAGGCTGTCCCCCGGGAGCAGCCCTGCTCCAGGCCGTGACTGCCACCTGCACAGCCAAAGGACCCGGAGCCGGTGTTACACACCACGGCTGTGCCTGGCACAGAGACACCAGTGGCCACACAAGTGGCCATGGCACTGTCCTCACACAGTCCCTGCTGCTTCTCCCCCAGCTGCTGGTGGGGCACCAACTCCCAGCCACCCACTCCTAAAGCCACGGGCCCACTGGGACACTGCGGGGGCTCGTGGAAGCCAGCGGCCATTTTGACACAGCGTGTGGAAGGATGGCTGCAATAAAGAGGACATGAAACCTAAGAACTGCCGAGAGCTGCTGCAAGCTCGGCAGCTAACCACAAGAATGATCGTGGTCAGCAGGACCGTGAGCCTGCCTGCTAGACAATGATAGGATCTTGCGGTTAGTTAAACACAGATGTGAGTTACAGCCCTAACCACAGCTGGGCAGAGCTAAGAAAATTTAACATTTAAGAATTATCCAATCAACTAAAGACAACTATGATTAGCTAATAAAGCCGGCTATAAATGTAACCGCTGAATCACTAATAAACGAAGCTTGCCTACCAATCATATTGATTGTCCGCATCTTCCCTCATCCTTCGCAGAGGACAAGGAGGAGGAGGAGGTGGCGGAGGACGAGGAGGAGGAGGAGGACGAGGACGAGGACGAGGAGGAGGAGGAGGACGAGGAAGAGGAGGAAGAGGAGGACGAGAACAAGGAGGACGAGGACAAGGAGGACGAGGACAAGGAGGACGAGGACGAGGAGGACGAGGAGGAGGAGGACGAGGAGGAGGAGGAGGAGGAGGAGGACGAGGACGAGGAGGACGAGGAGGACGAGGAGGACGAGGAGGACGAGGAGGACGAGGAGGACGAGGAGGACGAGGAGAATGAGGAGGACGAGGAGGAGGTGGATGAGGATTAGGAGGAGGACAAGGAGGAGGACAAGGAGGAGCAGGATGAGGAGGAGGATGAGGAGGAGGAGGCGGTGGACGAGGTGCTGGAGGACGAGGAGGAGGAGGGTTAAGGGTGGAGATGAGATCTTCCTCATCCTGCTCCTCCACTGCTGATGTCAGGGAATTCCCTGCAGCTGCCAACATCTGCCTTTCCTGCTGCAGGATCTGGTCTGGCAGCTCTCTCAGGCTCTTCACCTTTGGCAGCGCCGCAGCATCCTTGGAGTCATGGACTGGCAACTGGCACCTCCAGGTCACTTGCTGCTGGGATGCTTTTCTCTGGGGAAATCTTCTTGGACACGGCCTGGCTCCAGTTCTTACTTCCAGCCCTTTCCTGCCCATCTGCATCCTCAGCCACGAGCCGCTTCTTTACATCGCCGTGCCTCTGGGGGAGCAGGGACTCCTGTCTCTGGGCAAACAAAACAAAGACAACTTGTAAGAAGAGAACCTGCAGCTTCTAGTTAGAAGAGAAAGGACTATTCAATCAAGGCAGGGCCGATGGAAAAACTTTCTAAAATGGAACAAGCAGCAGAAGCACAGGAGTTTTGCAGAAGAAATTCCCCTCCCAGCACTTGGCTTAGGGAAAAAGCCTGATGTTGCTAGGAGAGACTTGAGTTCATGTCTACTATTGGGTAGCAGACATCTGAACATTTAGACTATTGGCTTTCCAGGCTCATGCTATTCAAACCTGAGAGTGAAACTATTCTAAAAGCCAGAGATGCTTGGAAGAAATGTTCCTGCTCACACCACGACTGGGGACCATGCATCATTCTTACCTTGCACCTGTCCAAAGGCCTTCCTCCGTCTGTGCTCCGGCAGTTCTCACCGGGCCTCTGGCAAGGATGGAGGCTCCTGCCACAAGTATCCCAAGTGTGGAGATCCTCCTCATTCTGCTCCTCCACTGCTGACATCAGGGAATTCCCTGCAGCTGCAAACACTTGCCTTTGCTGCGCGAGGACCTTCTCTAGCACCATGGAGTTGGCCAAAGGCCTTCTCCTATGGCAGCGCCACAGCATCCTGCAAGTCACGGACTGGAACTGGCACCTCCAGCAAAGTTGCTGCTGGCAAACATCCCTCAGCCATTCCCTGACTGCAATGAGCTGGACTCCTACTCCTCTGCAAGCCTCTTCCTGGCCAGGTGCATCCTCAGCAATGAGCCGCTTCTGCTGAGAGCTGCGGCTCTGAGGGAGCAGCCAGTCCTGTCCAAAGGGCTTCCTCTGTCTCCAGTCCTGCAGCTCTCACAGGGTACTGGCTATGGTCAAATCTCCTGCCAGGAGGATCCGACCTGTGCAATTCATCCTCATCCTTCTTCTCCATTGCTGATGGCTCTAAGTGCCCTGCAGATGGGTACATCTGCCTTTGCTGCTGGAGGCTTTTGTCCAGCACCACACCCAAAGTCTTCTCCTCTGGTACCGCCCCATCCTTCTTGGAACCTTGGTCAGGGAACTGGCAGCTCCAGGACAATCGCTGCTCTGCCTCTGGCTTCTGGGAGCGCCTTACTGGAGGCCTCCTCTTTTCTCTATCCTGCTGAAACAAGAAAGGCTTCGTAACTCGACTGCTCTATGCCAGCCATGAGTTCATCATCTCTTCTGGAACTCTTTTACAGTGGACACAGAGTTTGTTTCAGCTCATTCTCACAACTTTTATCGTGACTATGCCTCATAACTCTTACAACTCTTATTAGTTCATAACCTGGATTACACATTGTCTCTGTCCAGATTAGAATTTTAAAATATACAATACAATTCTCAAGATCCTCTAGCTACAAGATGTAACCACACATCTTTGTCCTTCTTTTATTTTTGCAAAAACATTGGCAATTGTTTCTCTCTTTTATACTTTTCCCTTCGGAACTCATTGTTTCCTGTTTTCACTCCCTCTTCTCAGAAGACTTTCCTTTGGTTTATTCTTGTACTGATTCTCCAATCTTTCCAGGCTACTTTATAGAGATGTAGCTGGTGCAACAGACACTTACTAGATAGTTTTTGTTGGTTTGATTTATACTACAGGAAGATGATAAAACACACGTTTTACATTTCCTCAGACGGCAAAAATTTTTTGCATTTTTAATGGAAAATATATTTTTCAAGTTTGGATAGCATCATTTAAAATAAATAGTTTCATTACCTGCCCACTAGCCATAACATAGATCTGTATCCATCATCTAAAAGTAAAGCCAGCTTTTGATTTGATACACACATTGAGACTTTACCCTGTAGGAAATAAAGCAGAAAAAAGATGCTATTACAGTTTTATCTTCAACTGCACATCACTTCTAACCTTGAGTGAAGGCTCTGCATTATTGAATAGAACCAATTGAGGCAGTGCAGCTCTCGGTTAACACATGATCAGAACCTCAGACTGCTAAGGAAGAGCAGCAAATAGTTTGGCTGCCACCACGAGGCAACAGCACATTCTCCTGTTGACATTCTCACGGTCAGAGTGAAACTGGAACCGAGCAATCCCATTCCTTTGCAACCACCCTTATGCTGCAGAGATGGAGCCCTGAGCTCAGAAATGCCATTTGTGACAGAGCTTTCCCAGGTGGGAAGGCATCCTCCCTTCCCAGAGGTATTGCAAGTTCCCCTCTCCCCACTCCATTCCATCCGGAAATGGAATGCTGACAATCCACAATGGTTATACACCACAGCACTGGCATGGATTCTTTTCCTTAGGCAGATCTAAGGCAGTCTGGGAGTTGCTCAGCCTCTTGTGCCCTCCTCAAGGGAGCATTTGTAACTTTTCTTCCTACAATCATCCAACCAAACAACTTGGTTACTGCTCCAAGTAATTACCGGAAGCTTTGGCTGTGTTTTCCCATTCGATTTTAGTTAACCCAATCTTTTGCAAATATTGACACTTCTATATTTGAAATTCCCAGCATACTACAGAGATTTGAGAGGGGATCTTCAAACTTGAGCGGTGACATTGACCACAGAGTAGCAATAAATAGGAAATATCAGGACAAAAGTTAATCCAATACACACCCCCAACAATCCTCCAATTTTTTTTTTTTTTTTAATTCTGGAAGAAACAAATTTAACAGCACTGCCATGCATGCAACAAAGGGACCCAGGCATGAAGATGAGCAAGCTGTTGGTCCTTCACATTCCAGTTTTCAAGGGTGACATTAGTGGGACACTGCTTGGAGCACTGCAATGATATCAAAGTAATCCCTTAAACTTCCTGCTAACTGGAAATTTCTTTTAAGATGCATAGATAATATACAGCTCATTACTTACACATACAGGCAAAAGGAAAAAACAAGTTTCACCACATTCTCATAAACCTCTGGAAATAAAATCCTGTAAACTTAACTGCCATTCTTAATTTGACAAATTGCTACTGCTATAACATTACCTGTACTGCACCTTGTCAATTGGATGCTTTTGCCCAGACTCCTTGCTCCATATATGTCATTTACGCCACAGAAAACAAGATAGAATCCCATCCCAGCAAAAATCAGTGGGAATGGAGAGTGACTTACTCGGCAACACCTGATTCTCTCTGTGCAACATGCACTACAGCTTTCTTTCGCTCTGATTGTAATAAATGAGGGTATTTTGTTCATTGAAAAGAGCTGACACAGGCCACAATGTACATAACAGGAAATGTCTTAACAAATCTATATGTAAAGGTTGTAAGTGCTGTAAGTGTACTATTGTTTAAGCTCCAGGAAGAAAAGCAGGGGATACTAACTGACCAAATATGGAAAAGGTCACCCAGAGGGCACTTGAAGAAGACTACTAGCCTTCAGCCATCGACCACCAGAAGGCAAAAAACGACCCCCTAGCAACAAGTTCACACATGCGCAGAGTACTCCCTTAAAGAAGAGTTAACAGGAAACGATCCTGCATAAAAGAAGGACTGAAATTTGCAAACCCCTGCAGCAATTCGGTGGAGCGGGGACTCCCCTGTCGCCCAGCGCTGATTTTGCTTATGCCTTGCTTGCTGTAATTAATAAATTCTCTAATTTGATTAAACCTCTTTGTCTGCCTCCATCAATCACAATTTGGTGCCGTGACTCGGATGGGAATGGTACGGTAAGACAGAGATATCGGGGAGGCGCCCCACCTCTGGTGGCCTCGGTATCTTCAGTCTTTACCTCGCTCCCACCGACGAACCTAAACTCAAGGCATTAAGCAAAGGGAACCGGTCGACCCCATAAACTTTGTGCACAGAGGTCCGGACGAAGACGCTGGAAGCGTGAGTATTTGCGGAAAAGGGATCCATTCGGTCGAGGTCGGGTATCCTGGAGTGTGGCGAGTGTGGTGTGTGAGAGGGGGGCCGGCAGCCAGACTCCCCAAGCGAGTGTGGACCCTCAGTAGTGCGGCTCCCATTGCCCGCGAGGGCGTGGGCCACGAACCAGGGGAAGCGAGTGATTCCACACACAGAACGCCTGAAGGCACTCCAGAGGATGGGACAGGGGAAAAGCAAGCCCTCTAGTTCCATAAGGTTTCCCCCAGTACCTGAGGATAGTCCGTTAGGGCTTTTATTGAATAATTGAAGGCATTATTCGAGTACACAGAATAAAGATAAGGCCAAGATGATTTATTATTGCATAGAGGTCTGGGGAGGAAAGCAGATATCACGAAACGTATTTTGGCCTATATTTGGGTCCTACGAGGACTGGGTGAGACAGGATTTGAATTTATGGGTAAAAACCAAAACTCCTTTTAGTCGAGAAGAGAGTGAATATGCAAAAATATGGATAGAGACCCCTGGGGTACTCCTGTTTACTTTAAAGGAAAAATCTGAAGACTCAGGGGCAAGAAGAAAAGATAAAAAGAAAGAGGAAGTTCCGATGATTCCACCCCCCTATATACCTCCGCAGGCCCCACAGGCACCCCCACTCCCACTCCCTGAGCAGCCCCTAGAGGAAGAAGAAGGGAATCCTGAACCTGAACGGGAGGGACCAATGACAAGGAGCAGAGCTAGACGTCATAACCTTTATCCATTAAGAGAAATGCCTATGGGGGGACCCCAACCAGGAATTGGCTTTATTTCAGTTCCCCTTAGCTCTGGAGATGTGCGGGACTTTAAGAAGGAAATGGGGAACCTATTAGAAGACCCCCTGGGAGTTGCAGAGAAGCTAGATCAATTTTTAGGCCCTAATATATACACCTGGGATGAGCTGCAGTCAATTCTAAATATTCTTTTTACTGCAGAAGAAAAGAACATGATTAGGCGAGCGGGAATGCGAATTTGGGATGCCCAACATGCTCAGGGCCCACAGGCAGATATCAAATGGCCTTTACAAAACCCTAATTGGGATCATCAGGATCCAGCACACAGAACTCATATGCAGAACTTAAGGACAATAGTTATACAAGGGGTCCGAGAGGCAGTACCAAAAGGACAAAACATAAATAAGGCCTTTAATGAGAGGCAGAGAAAGGAGGAAACTCCAACAGATTGGCTAGAAAGAGTAAGAAAGAATCTACAGCTGTATTCAGGCCTGGACCCAGATACACAGTTGGGTCAGGCACTTCTGAAAACTCAATTTGTAGCCAAATCATGGGATGACATCAGGAAGAAGCTAGAAAAACTAGAAAATTGGCAGGAGAGAGGATTAGATGAATTGTTGAGAGAAGCACAGAAAGTATATGTCAGGAGGGATGAAGAGAATCACAAGAGACAAGTCAGAATGATGGTGGCAGCAGTAAGGGAAAGCAGAAAACAAGACTCTCCCCGCCGAATGGGGCAGATGCCCAGAAAGGCCCCTAGGAACACAGAGGGAAATCAGAGGGTAGAAAGGAGGGAAGCAGTCGTATGTTTTTATTGTGGGGAGAAGGGACACATCAGAAGGGATTGCAGAAAGAGGATAAGAGATGAAAAGATGTTTAAAGAAGATTAGAGGGGTCAGGGGCTCTACTTACTGGGGACCAAGAAACATCCAGAGCCCTTGATAAAAATAAAAGTCAGTCCCCAATGCCAGGAATTTGAATTCCTGGTAGATACGGGAGCAGAAAGATCAACTATCCAAGTTTTACCATCTGGGTGTAAAGTCTCCCGAGACACTGCCCTTGTAGTGGGTGCCAAGGGTGAACCTTTTGAGGTCCCTGTTATTAAAGATGTCCTAATAGAAACCGAATCAAAAATAGGAATAGGAAGCCTTTTGTTGGCACCAGAAGCAGAGTATAACCTCATGGGTAGAGATCTCATAGTAGAATTGGAAATAAACCTAGAGGTAATTAATAAAGAATTGAGAATCAAACTATGCCCCCTTAGAGTAGAGGATGAAAAGGAGATTAACCCTGAGGTATGGTACACACCTGACAGTGTGGGCCAACTGAACATTCCGCCCTTCTCCGTAACCATAAAAGATCCAGAAATTCCAATAAGGATCAAGCAGTATCCCATATCCCCAGAAGGGAAACGAGGACTAAAGCCTGAAATAGACAGACTAATAAGCAAGGGACTCCTAGAGCCCTGTATGTCCCCTTTTAATACACCCATTTTACCAGTAAAGAAACCAGATGGATCCTATCGATTAGTGCATGATTTAAGAGAAATTAATAAGAGGACAGTGGCCCGGTTCCCGGTGGTTGCTAACCCATACACCCTATTAAGTAGACTAGGGCCAGAAAATCACTGGTATAGTGTAATTGATCTAAAAGATGCATTTTGGGCCTGCCCCTTAGACGAAAATAGTAGAGATTATTTTGCCTTTGAATGGGAGGACCCAGATACTCATAGGCGACAACAGTTGCGGTGGACCGTGCTGCCACAAGGGTTCACAGAATCACCAAATTTATTTGGACAAGCATTAGAACAAATCCTCCAAGAATATCAAACAAGAGAAAACATTACTTTGATTCAGTATGTGGATGACCTCCTGATTGCAGGAAGAAAAGAAGAAGAAGTTCGAGAGGAGAGCATTAAACTGTTAAACTTTCTAAGCTTGAAGAGACTAAAAGTATCAAAGGCAAAATTACAGTTTGTAGAAGAAGAAGTAAAATATTTAGGCCATTATTTGAGTAAAGGAGAGAAGAAAATAGACCCCGAAAGAGTGAAAGGAATCCTCTCACTCCCGCCACCAAGGAGCAAGAGACAAGTAAGGCAATTGCTAGGATTAGTAGGCTACTGTAGACAATGGATTGATAATTATAGTACCAAGGTCAAATTTCTGTATAACAAGCTCAGTCATGACGGGTTATTGAAATGGAGCAGAGAGGATGAGAGGAATTTAGAACAACTGCAACAGGATTTAATTAATGCTCCAGTACTAAGTTTACCTGATTTAAAAAGACCATTTTATCTATTTGTAAACATTGAAAATGGGACAGCATATGGAGTATTAACTCAAGATTGGGCTAGGAGAAAGAAACCGGTAGGATACTTGTCAAAGCTATTAGATCCAGTAAGCAAGGGATGGCCTACATGCCTACAGGCAGTGGTAGCCTGTGCTCTCTTAGTAGAAGAAGCACGTAAAATAACTTTTAATGGGGAACTCAAGGTATTATCTCCACATAACATTAGGGGAATATTGCAACAAAAAGCTGAAAAATGGATAACAGATTCGAGACTTTTAAAGTATGAAGGGATCTTATTAGATTCCCCAAAGCTAACACTAGAGGTCACTACACTACAAAATCCGGCCCAGTTCTTATACGGAGAACCAAATGAGAATAAATTAGCCCATGATTGCATGTTAACTATAAAAGAACAAACCAAAATCCGACCGGACTTAGAAGAAGAAGAATTAGAAGAAGGGGAGAGGCTGTTTGTAGACGGATCATCTCGGGTAATAGAGGGAAAGAGAGTATCTGGCTATGCAATCATTAAAGAGGAAGGGTCAGAAGTCTTAGAGTCAGGACCTCTAAGTAGATCCTGGTCAGCTCAAGCTTGTGAATTGTATGCAGTCTTACGAGCTCTGAGATTGCTGAAAAATAAAACAGGGACAATATATACAGACTCCAAATATGCATATGGAGTGGTACATACATTTGGGAAAATATGGGAAGAACGAGGGTTAATAAACTCTCAAGGGAAAGACTTAGTCCATCAGGAGCTAATAAGACAGCTACTCCAGGCCTTATGGGAGCCTAGAAGAATTGCTGTAGTACATCTCAGAGGTCACCAGAAAGGAATAGATTTTAGAAGTAGAGGTAATAACGCAGCAGACCAAGAAGCAAAAAGGGCAGCACTTTTGGTTATACGACAAGTTCAGGATAAGAACCAACCAAAAGAGAAATTCCCCAATAAAACTAGGTGCATTTATAGTTTTACAGAACAAGAAAAAGAGAAACTATCACAAATGGGGCTAAAAGAAAATTCAGAAGGAGAATGGAAACTCCCAGATGGAAGAGTAGCACTACCTAAATCAATAGCAGTGGAAATTTTACAAAGGATACATAGCCAAACTCATTGGGGAACACAAGCACTAGCAGACCAGTTTGCCGCTAAGTATATGTGTATTGGAATATATAATTTGGCAAAACAAATTGTTAAAGGCTGCATAACTTGCCTTAAAGTGAATAAGGCTTATTTAAGAGAACGCCCATTGGGAGGGAGACCACTAGCACACAGGCCCTTTGCTAACATACAACTAGATTTCACCGAATTGCCCAAAGTAAGAAGAAGTAAATACTTATTAGTTATAGTAGACCATCTAACGCATTTTGTCGAAGCATTTCCCACAGCAAGGGCAACAGCACAGACAGTGGTCAAAGTTCTATTAGAAAATATTATCCCTAGATATGGAATAATTGAGACTATTGACTCCGACCGAGGACCCCACTTTGTATCTAAAATCATCAAAGAAGTAATGGGAATTATGGGAATAAAGTGGAAATATCATACCCCCTGGCATCCCCAAAGTTCAGGACGAGTAGAAAGAATGAATGGAGAAATAAAGAAGCAATTGACAAAGCTTATGCTTGAAACCAAGTTGTCATGGGTGAAATGTCTACCATTAGCTTTGTTAAACATACGGACTCAACCAAGATCTGACATGGGAATCTCCCCTTTTGAGATGCTGTATGGAATGCCTTATAATGTGGGGGAACCTCAAGATCACCCAAATCTAAGAGACCAAAACATGAATCATTACATTATTACCTTAATGAGATATAGAGAAGAATTATGGAAAAAGGGCATGATAACTCAAAGGCCCCCGCTAGAACTTAAACTACATCAAATTCAACCAGGAAATTGGGTATTAATCAAATCATGGAAAGAAACCTCATTAACCCCACAATGGGAGGGACCTTATCTTGTTCTACTTACTACAAAAACAGCAATAAGAACAGCTGAAAGAGAATGGACGCATGCAAGCAGAATTAAAGGACCTGTGGAAAAGCCATCCCCCCAGTGGCAAGTAACCAGTCCTCCTGGAGACTTAAAATTGAAAATTCAAAGAAAAGACTGTAAATGAGCAAATACAAAATCGAGTATTTACCCAATCCTCTGTATACAGATGAAGGACTAATTTTTAAAAATGATGTTAGAATAAGGTGTGGGAATTCTAATTGTAGATGTTATCCTTTTGTTTGTTATATATGTATAGTATGCAGGGAAAAGTGGTGGAGTCATTGTGAAAGGGGAACTCCCCCCAGAGGAGTTTGCATCCCCTGCCGGAAGCTTCAAGGTCAATTTACTAATTGGGCTCTAGCACATGCAGTATCACGAGGAATTCTAAAAAAGGGGTCAAGTGAATGGTGGGAAATAGTATTTAAGGGAATTAATCCCCATTATTATTGTTACAACTTTAACTTACCGGCCCCCTTTGTAGCTGACATCTGTGACAGCATTTGTCGCAAACGCCTGAGGGGAGTCCAGTGTAACACTCTAGAAGTTAAGAACCGTAATTGGAACTCCTACATTAAGAGGCAAGAAACCCGACAGGCTCGATCCCAAGGACCTCCTGAAGAATACTCCTGCTGCCGAGAAGATAGTACCCCTCGTGGCCTGAAGCAACCGGGTCGACGAGCGAGGCAGAGGAGTAAAAAGCTGTGGAGGAAAGAACCCCTGTATTGGGATACTAGAGCAATGCTTGCAGAACTGCCTCAGGAGTGGGACTAGAAAGCCTCAGTGTGACCCACGACATGTGAAAGGGGGAAAGACACCACCAAACTATAGTAACCAAATAACTATTACCACAAATCGACTCCACCATTTAGCCTAGCGTAGTATTTTTCTACTAATCATGCTTTGCTTAATTAAATTGAACGGGGTTGAGACTTTAGAAGAGACACACTTTCCACACGAACCCTTTAAACGGTCATTAGTTAGGTTAAGTGATAATAGGATACTACAAACAAATACCACTGTAGGGGCACCAAGTTTTCGAGCGGGATTATGTGATCTAACAGCTATTGAACACTGTGGAAAAGAACTAAACCTAACAGGATTTTATATGTGTCCAACCGCTAATCGAGGGAAATCATACTGTAATTATCCAGGAGAATATTTCTGTGGATATTGGGGGTGTGAGACAATAGCCTCCGACTGGATCCCGGGAGGGGGACCAGACAAATTTCTGAAAGCTGGGTTCGGGCCCGTAGGGTGCACTAAGCCACGAAGAGGACCTTCTGGAGAGACGACATATATGGGGACCTGTTCCTTTATATATATAAATATAATGCAACCCACTAATCCGGATTGGTTACTGGGGAAAATCTGGGGAATCAGACACTGGGAACCCGAGAAAGATAGAGGAAACCTAATAATGATTAAGAAAGAACACGCACCCCCTGATCCAGAACTAGTTGGACCAAACCAGGGTCTAGGGGAACTAGAGGAAATAGGCAATATAAACAAAACTCAGCAAGTTGGTAGTATAACAATTACTCCCCAGAGCGAGAATCCAACTGATGTTAAAACAAATTTAGAATATAGTGCTCTATGGAAGATCATGCAAGCTAGTTATGGTGTAATAAATAAGACCAATCCAGAGCTAACTAAGGAATGCTGGTTATGTTACAACATCAGGCCGCCTTTTTATGAAGGAATAGGTGTGACTGCAAAGGCTAGAAGAATTAACGGCACAAACCCAGCACAATGTCTTTGGAAACAGAGAAAAGAATCAATTCAAGGACTGACTTTGTCTCAAGTAACTGAGAAAGGAAGATGTATAGGAAACATTCCAAAACATAAAGAACATTTGTGTGAGGTAAAGATATCACCTAAAGAAGATGAAAAACCTGCAGATTGGTTGCTCCCAGCCGCAAATACTAAATGGGTGTGTAACAATATAAGAATCACACCCTGCCTTTCACTCAAACTATTTAATTACACCCACGATTATTGTATTCAAGTGTCCATCATACCTCGAATCACGTATCATCCTAGTGAATACATGTACCAACAACACACCACAGCAGATCATCACCTAGTAAAAAGAGAACCTTTTACTGCATTAACCATAGCAACCCTTCTCACTATAGGAGGAGTTGGGGCAGGAACTGGAATAGCATCCTTAGTCACCCAGCAAAAAGAGTTAAGAGCACTAAGGGTCTCAGTAGATGAAGATCTAAGCCGAATAGAACAAGCAATTGATGGCCTAGTAAAATCAGTAAGATCTCTATCAGAAGTAGTCCTACAAAATAGGAGGGGTTTAGACTTATTATTCCTTCAGCAGGGAGGACTGTGTGTAGCACTCAAAGAAGAATGCTGTGTCTACGCAGACCACACTGGGGTAGTGATAGACACCATGACTGAACTAAGAAAACGGCTAGAACAACGGAAAAGAGAAAGAGAGGCACAACAGAGCTGGTATGAATCCTGGTTTAACCATTCACCCTGGTTAACCACTTTGTTATCTACCATCGCAGGGCCTCTAATTCTGTTAGTCCTAGGACTCACATTTGGGCCGTGTATACTTAATAAGTTGATCTCCATAGTAAAAGGGCGCTTAGAAGTAGCACATTTAATGCTCCTTAGGGCTAAATACCAGCAGATATCAGAAAATCATGAAGAAGAAATGTTAGAATTAGCTAAACAGGAGCTAAAAAGATTCAATGAACAAAAATGAACAAGAGAAAAAGGGGGGATTGTAATAAATGAGGGTATTTTGTTCATTGAAAAGAGCTGACACAGGCCACAACGTACATAACAGGAAATGTCTTAACAAATCTATATGTAAAGGTTGTAAGTGCTGTAAGTGTACTATTGTTTAAGCTCCAGGAAGAAAAGCAGGGGATACTAACTGACCAAATATGGAAAAGGTCACCCAGAGGGCACTTGAAGAAGACTACTAGCCTTCAGCCATCGACCACCAGAAGGCAAAAAACGACCCCCTAGCAACAAGTTCACACATGCGCAGAGTACTCCCTTAAAGAAGAGTTAACAGGAAACGATCCTGCATAAAAGAAGGACTGAAATTTGCAAACCCCTGCGGCAATTCGGTGGAGCGGGGACTCCCCTGTCGCCCAGCGCTGATTTTGCTTATGCCTTGCTTGCTGTAATTAATAAATTCTCTAATTTGATTAAACCTCTTTGTCTGCCTCCATCAATCACATGATCAAACACTTCTTACGGTAAAGATCACCATCCTATAGTCTGAACTACGCACTGACTTCCCTCATGGCCGCCACCCTGATCCATTCTCTGCACATTGACTGAGCCTGACCGTACCCTCTGCAACCACCACCTCCCTGGGCAACCTGTGCCAACGCCTGACCACCCCAACAGCGAAAAAACAATGTTAATCTGTCATCCCAATCCCCACTGTCTCATTTGAAGGCCACTCCCTCTAGTAGTCCCTAGGCTTCTTTGCAGAAGCCATGTGACGGGAAGGCGGCTCGCCGCTCTCCTTTGCCCACGCGGCTGGCTTCCTTCCAGGCCCGATCCCACCCCCGGCAAGGAAGGAACGCACCCACCCACACGCCCGGGGCCGCTCCTCCCCGGGGCTCTGTCAGTCCCCCGCCGGGGGCCGGTCACTCCCTCACCGGGGCTCTGTCAGTCCCCCGCCGGGGCTCGGTCACTCCCTCGCCGGGGGTCACTCCCCCACCGCAGCCCGCTGCCCGCGCCCGCCCCGCCGCCGCCGCTCCCGCTCTGCCGCACCCGCGGCCCCTCAGCGGCCCCGGCCCCTCCGGGCCCCGCCCCCGCCCCGCGGCCCCGCTCAATCCCCGCCGAGCCCCGCCCGTCCCGCGGCTCCCCATTGGTGGCGCGCGCTGCGCCCGCGGCCCGAGCGGCGCGAGCGGCGCAGGCTCCGCCCCCTGTCCCGCTGCGCGCGGGGAGCGCTCGGCCGGGCCCTGGGGAGCGGCGGCCGCGGGGCCCTCGCGGAGCGGCCGCTCCTCCGGGGCTGCGCCGCCAGCACGGCCGGGCAGGAGGGATCGCTGCAGAAACCCAAACGTTCTGCAAGAGCGGGAATCGGTGTCCAAGGACATCGTTTACACCTGCACTTGGCTCACAACATCCCCCTGCAGCGCTACGGGCTGGTTACTTTAGGCGGCCACAGAGCCCTTCAGGGGAACTGGGCCGCCTTGACTTGTTAGCAAAGCGGCCACAGAGTCCCTAAATCCGATTGGGCTGCCTGCAGTTGTTACTAAACTCCCCACATTGCACTGACCGTTCTGTGCAATTTCCAATGGCCCCGCAGAAAAACACCTGGGGGTGCTGGCCAAGAGCTGCTGAACACGAGCCCAGGTGTGCCCAGGTGGCCAAGAAGGACATTGGTGTTATAAATAAAGTATGTAATTCGTGCTGTTATATATAAAACTAGAATGCAATCAGACCATGTAGAGACAAAGTTTCAAACCCCCCCCCCACCAGCTTGGCTGAGAGAAAATTTTCACAACACCAAAAGAAGTTCTCTCACAATAAGTGAGGATTCGACCTAGGTGGGGTTGGATCTTATCACCGGGACATTTGCACTATGACGATTTGATCAAAGGCCACTCCCTCTAGTAGTCCCTAGGCTTCTTTGCAGAAGCCATGTGACGGGAAGGCGGCTCGCCGCTCTCCTTTGCCCACGCGGCTGGCTTCCTTCCAGGCCCGATCCCACCCCCGGCAAGGAAGGAACGCACCCACCCACACGCCCGGGGCCGCTCCTCCCCGGGGCTCTGTCAGTCCCCCGCCGGGGGCCGGTCACTCCCTCACCGGGGCTCTGTCAGTCCCCCGCCGGGGCTCGGTCACTCCCTCGCCGGGGGTCACTCCCCCACCGCAGCCCGCTGCCCGCGCCCGCCCCGCCGCCGCCGCTCCCGCTCTGCCGCACCCGCGGCCCCTCAGCGGCCCCGGCCCCTCCGGGCCCCGCCCCCGCCCCGCGGCCCCGCTCAATCCCCGCCGAGCCCCGCCCGTCCCGCGGCTCCCCATTGGTGGCAAAGCCCTAAAGCAAAGCCCTCCCTACCATTCAGCAAAGTAACTGATGTGAAACAATACCCCCTCCCCTGGGTGCCAAAGAGGGTATCAAGCCAGTGATACAGGAGCTGCGAGAACAAGGAGGAATAGTTCATACTCATTCTCCTTTCAATTCTCTGGTGTGGCCAGTACGAAAGCCTAATGGGAAGTGGAGGCTGACAATAGATTTTCGCAGGCTAAATGCCAACGCAGACCCTCTTACAGCAGCCGTCCCAAATCTGGCAGAAATCATAACATTGATTCAAGAAAAGGCTCATTCAATCATGGCACCTATAGATGTCCAAGACATGTTTTTTATGATACCTTTACAGCCAGAAGATATGGACCGTTCTGCTTTCACATGGGAAGGACAGCAATACACTTTCACTAGGCTTCCCCAAGGGTACAAACATTCCCCCACCCTGGCTCATCACGCTTCAGCCCAAGAGTCAGAAAAAATACCCAAAGCTGACAATGTGGCTGTTTATCAATACATTGATGATATCCTTGTGGGAGATGAAATAGAAGGAGTGAGAGATACCAAACAGAAAATAATCTCCCACTTAGAAAGCCTTGATTTGCAAATTCCCTCCAAAAAAATCCAAAACCCTTCACATGAAGTGAAATTTTGGGGAATTTGGTGGAAAGGAGGTATGACATGTATCCCACCCGACACCCTAACCTCTTTAGATCAGATTAAAATGCCCGAATCCAAAAAAGATCTCCAACATGCTTTAGGATTATTAGTGTTCTGGAGAAAATACATCTCAGATTTTTCCATAATTGCCAGACCTCTTTATAACTTGTTGAGAAAAGGGTAAAATGGGAATGGAGTGCTTCTCAAGAAGAAGCATTGCAATTGTTGGTTTTTGAAGCAACAGCTCACCAAGCCCTGGGCCCTATTCACCCTACAGATCCTTTCCAGGTGGAATGGGGATTTGCCTCCTCAGGGCTGTCAGTACACATATGGCAGCGGGGTCCTGAGGGTCCGACGAGGCCTGTAGGTTTTTACTCCTGTGGCTTCAAAGATGCTGAAAAAAGGTACACCTCCTCAGGTGAAGGAATTATCACAGAGGGGAAGGCAGCGCCCAAGCTGGCGAGCTGAGAGCTGTTTGGAGTGTTTTCCAACGTGAGGCACAGAATACTTCTCCTGTCTGTATCTACACCGATTCCTATGCTGTGTTTAAGGGATGGACTGAGTGGTTTCCTTTTTGGTAGCAAAATGATTGGGAAGTTAACAGATGAATGTGAAACCAACAAGAAAAAGGAAAAGGACAAGAAAAAAGAAAAGGAAGAAAAAGCAAGCAACAAGAAATAGAAACAGAAAGCAAAAGATATAAAAATGAAAGCAAGAAAGCAGGAAAGCAAAGAAGGAAAGAAGAAAGAGAGAAAGAGAGAGAAAGAGAGAAAGAGAGAGAGAAAGAGAGAAAGAGAGAGAGAGAAAGAAAGAGAGAAAGAGAGAGAGAAAAAGAGAAAGAGAGAGAGAAAGAGAGAAAGAGAGAAAGAGAGAAAGAGAGAAAGAGAGAAAGAGAGAGAAAGAGAGAAAGAGAGAAAGAGAGAAAAAGAAAGAGAGAGAAAGAGAAAGAGAGAAAGAGAGAAAGAGAAAGAGAAAGAAAGAGAGAAAGAGAGA